>NC_072396.2:85272651-85575681 GCF_028885625.2 Pongo pygmaeus | reverse complement strand
TATGTTGCAAAAACCATCATCAGTTTGTTCTCTGTGAATAAGACAGAAAAAGGGAGGTTCAGTAATAAGTGTCCACTAAAAATTGCCAGAGTTGGCGTGTCTTTTTATTGTTGTTCCCTTGTATTATGTTGATTTGTTTGTTCTTGTCGGCGGTGGTGGGTTTTTTTAGGGGTTTTATTTTTATCACTGTTGTTTTATTTTGTTTTTGTTTTTGGTTGGAAAACACTAAAATACTCTGCTGCCTGTCTCTTCTCTTTCACTATCAAAGGGAGTAATGGAACTTTGTGCTATGAATAACTGCTACAGTAACTTCATTTATAATAAAAAGGATGGACATTACTTAAATGGCTCTTTATGCCATGGAGATAGCACTTAGTAGTTATTGTACAGGTCTTCATGACCAAACCCATGTGGAGAACTGAGCCAATTATCCTGGAATTTTAATACCCAAACTCAATGAGTGCTATCTGAATTATCCATGTGATAGCTTCATTTCTCTGTAGGGCTTTAGGCTATCATAGGGAGACCTAGTTATCATCATTGCTAAGACAAGTTCATTTCTTTATTAAGTGCCTGCTAGTCTGACTGTGAAGGTAATCATTACTTTTTAGCCACTTTTCCTGCAGTTATCTTGTAATGGGATGTTTGTGCTAATGAAGTAGGCAGTGTTTTGAGATGGTATATTTTAAATGTGATTGCACTTCTTTTAACCGAATACAATTTCCCTCCTTCAAAATATCCTGTAACTTGTTGTACAATGAATTTTTCAAATACCTCAATAAGGAACAGAATTGTAATTAGGAAATAAAGTATAGACTTTTAGCTGAGAAAGAATTCCATCTAGTTCCTACAAGGACCAAAATCAAGTACATTTTAATGGCCCAATGGATAAATTGGGTTTGGGATCTCTCAGAAGTGTTGTGGAAGAACTATGTGAAACAGAAGACCTGGCCAAGCTTCTGAACGTTTGTTTAGTTGGTTGTGGAATGAGGGCCAGCAAACAATGAGAGAAAAACTATCAGGGGTGAATTGCAGTTCAGCATTACTGAGTGTTCCCTAAAATGATAATTCTCCTGTACTAACAAGTGGCTTAGGGCTAACATTAGGATCAGAGATCTTATAAAGCAGTCTTTTGAGTAGAAATGGAAAGTGTGGGCAGTCTTGATGTATTCCAATAACTCACAGGAAAAATCAAGAATCATAAAATTTTATAATTACTGTTGATTAAAGAGTGCATTTCTATCTGACTTCTTAGGTAAAAAAAAGACTACAAAGACAAGCTTGAAAGAAAATTATGAGCTCAACCTCCATCACTGAGCAGTCTATTCCCATGTTTCAGGCTTATTTATTTCTGTCTTATAATTCATAGAAAACTTCCTATTTTCTGGTTATTGTGAGAATGCCAGCATGCTGGTCTTTTTGACTCAACAGAAATCTTTCTTTCCTCATGACTCATTTTCTCAGAATAAATATCCTCTCACTCTTAGAGAAAAAAGGCATATAAAGGCAATATACATTAAAATTTTAATAGCCACCTATACATACAATTATTACATGTCATATATTTTTTGGCTGGGCATGGTGGCTCACGCCTGTAATCCCAGCACTTCGGGAGGCCAAGGCAGGTGGATCACTTGAGGTCAGAAGTTCGAGACCAGCCTGGCCAACATAGTGTAACCCCATCTATACTAAAAATAAAAAAATTAGCTGGGCATGGTGGCAAGTGCCTGCAATCCGAGCTACTTGGGAGGCTGAGACAGAAGAATCACTTGAACCTGGGAGGTGGAGGTGGCAGTGAGCTGAGATTGCACCATTGCACTCCAGCCTGGGTGACAGAGCGAGACTCCATCTCAAAAAAATAATAATAATAAAATACAATTTAAATGATTAGAAACCTGGGCATTTGGAACCAGGCACCTAGTTTGAATTTTTCTTCACTACTTTGGACGCTTGAATAAGTTACTTAACCTTCCTTTTCTTCAGTTTCCTCATCCCCAAAATGGAAAAATAAAATAAAATTTTCTTCATCATGTTTTGTGAACATTAAATACATTGATACATGATGAACTCAGGGAAGTGTCTGGTATTTGCTATTTTATACATGATTGCTATTAATTTAAGAACAAAAAATGAGGAATTTTCACCTGAGCATCATCTGCTCAAGTGAAAATACTGTTTCCACTCCACACTAAATGTATTAATTTTAAAGGTATGTATATCTCCAAAATAATGAGAAAGAAATATGATGAAAATTAAGTAGACTGCATGAGAACAGACTAATACAATAAATTGGTACCAGGAGACAGTGGGGAGCTGCTATAAGGACCCCAAAAATGTGGAAGCAACTTTGGAAATGGGTAATCAGCAGAGGTTGGAAAAGTGTGGAGTTCTCAGAAGAAGACAGGAACATGTGGGAAACTTTGGAACATCCTAGAGACTTGTTGAATGGCTTTGACCAAAATGCTGATAATGATATGGACAATGAAGTCCACACTGAGGTGGTCTCAGATGGAGATGAGGAACTTGTTGGGAACTGAAATTGAGGTGGTTCTTGCTATGCTTTAGCAAAGAAATTGGTGGCATATTGCCCCTGCCCTAGATATCTGTGGAACTTTGAATTTGATAGAGATGATTTAGGGTATCTGGTGAAAGACATTTCTAAGCAGTAAAGTGTTCAGGATGTGACTCGTGTGCTCTTAAAAGCATTCAGTTTTATGTATTCACAAAGATATGGTTTGGAATTGCAACTTATGTTTAAAAGGGAAGCAGAACATAACATTTCAGAAAATTCACAGCCTGATGATGAATGAAAAAGAAAAACCCATTTTCTTGAGAGAAATTCAAGCCCGCTGCAGAAATTTGCATCAGTAATGAGGAGTCACACGTTAATCGTCAATACAGTGGGGAAAATGTCTTCAGGGCATGTCAGAGGTCTTCCCAGCAGGCCTTCCCATCACAGGCCCAGAGGCCTAGTAGAAAAAAACATGGTTTCATGGGCCCGGCCCAGGATCTTGCTGCTTAGTGCAATCTCAAGACTTGGTGTCCTATGTCCCAGCTGTGGCTAAAAGGGGACAACATACAGCTCACACTGTTGTTCAGAAGGCACAAACCCCAAGTCTTGGTGGCTTACACGTGGTGCTGGGTCTGTGGGTGCACAGAAGTCAATAGTTGAAGTTTGGGAACCTCTACCTTGATTTCAGAGTATGTATGGAAATGCCTAGATGTCCAGACAGAAGTTTGCTGCAGGGATGTGGCCCTCATGGAGAACCTCTGCTAGTGCAGGGCAGAAGGGAAATGTGGGATTGAAGCCCGTACAGAGAGTGCACACTGGGGTACAGCCTATTGAAGCTGTGAGAAGAGGGCCACCGTCCTCCACATCCCAGAATGATAGATTCACCATCAGCTTGCATCATGCACCTGGAAAAGCCACGGACAATGCCAGCCCATGAAAGCAGCCATGATGGCGGCTGTACCCTGCAAAGCCACAGGGGCGGAGCTGCCCATGGCTGTGGGAGCTCATCTTCTGCATCACTGTTACCTGGATGTGAGACATGGAGTCAAAGGAGATCATTTTGGAGCTTTAAGTTTTGACTGCCCTGATGAATTTCAGACTTGCCTGGGGCTTGTAGCCCCTTTGTTTTGGCCAATTTCTCCCATTTGGAATGAGTATATTTACTCAAGGCCTGTACCCCCTTTGTATCTAGGAAGTAGCTAACCTGTTTTTGATTTTACAGGCTTATAGGTGGAAGGGACTTGCCTCATCTCAGATGAAACTTTGGACTTGCACTTTTGGGTTAATGCTGGAATGAGTTAAGACTTTGAGGAACTGTTGGAAGGGCACAATTATGCTTTGAAATGTGAGGACATGAGATTTTGAAGGGGCCGGCAGCAGAATGATATAGTTTGGCTCCGTGTCCCCACTCAAATCTCATCTTCAATTGTAATACTCCATATGAGTCAAGGTTGAGACCAAGTGGAGACAATTTTATCATGGGGGCCATTTCCCCCATACTGTTCTCCTGATAACAGGTGAGTTCTCACAAGATCTGATTGTTTTATAAGGGGCTTCCCCCTTCGCCCAGCATTCTGTCTCTCCTGCCACCCTGTGAAGAGGTGCCTTTTGCCATGAGGGTGAGTTTTCTGAGGCCTCACTAGCCGTGCAGAACTGTGAGTCAATTAAACCTCTTTTTTAAATAAATTAGCCAGTCTCAGGTATTTCATCATAGCAGTGTGAGAATGGACTAATACAATACAGATTGGTAGAATAAATAAAAAATCACAAACCAAATATCTGCTATGTTGAGGAAACATACCTAATACATAAATCTTCTCACAGACTGAAGGTAAATGGATGGAAACACATATTTCACACAAATAGAAACCAAAAGCAAGTAAGAGTAGCTGTTCTTATATCAGAATAAAAAACTTAAAGCAACAACTATAAAAATAAAGACAAATACAGTCACTATATAATAATAAAAGGATTAATTCAGTAAGAAGATATAACAATCCTAAATAAATATGCACCTAACTCCAGAGCTCCCAGATTTATAAAGCAATATTACTAGGCTTAAGAATAGAAATATACAGAAAGAAAATAATACTGGGGGATTTCAACACTCCGTTGACAACACGAGACAGATCATCAAGGCAGAAAGTCAGCAAAGAAACACTGGACTTAACTGCATTCTGGAACAAATGAACCTAATAGATATTTACGGAACATTCTACTTAAGAACTGCAGAGTTTACATTGTTCTCATCAGCATATAGAATATTCCCCAAAATAGACCATATGATAGGCCACAAAACAAGTCTCAATAAATTTTAAAAAATTAAAATTGTATCAAGTATCTTCTCAGACCACAGAGGAATAAAATTAGAATTGAATTCCAAAAGTAAACATCAAAACTATACAAATGCATGGAAATTAAACAGTCTGCCCCTGAGTTATTTCTGGTTATTAATAAAATCATGATCAAAATTTAAATTGTTTTCAAAATGAATGATAACAGTGACACAAGGTATCACAACCTCTGGGATACAACAAACACAGTGCTAAGAGAAAACTTTAGAGAGCTAAACACTGACAATAAAAAGTCTGAAAGATCACAAATTGATAACCTCATGTCACACCTCAAGCAACTGGAGAAACAAGACTAAACCAAACACATAGCTAGCAAAGCAAAAGAAATCACAAATATCAGAACAGATCTAAATGAAATCAAAACAAAAAAAAAACAAAATACCAATGAAACAAAAAGCTGGTTCTTTGAAAAAATAAGCAAAATTGATAGACTGCTAGCTAGATTAACCAAGAAAAGAAAAAAGAAAATTCAAATTAGCTTAATTAGAAATGAAAATAGAGACATTACAATTGACACCACAGAAATACAAAACATCTTTACATAATATTATAAACATTTATATGCACAGAAACTAGAAAATCTAGAGGAAATGAATTTATTCCTGGAAACACACAATGCCCTTTTCTTGAATTATGAACAAATAGAAATCATAAACAGATGAATAACAAGCAGTGAAATTTGATCAGTACTTTAACAACTGCCAACAACAACAATGGCAAAAAGCCCAGGACCAGGTAAATTTACACCTGAATTCTACCAGACATTCAAAGATTTGGTACAAAATCTACTGTTATTATTTCAAAAGACTGAGAAGGAAGAAATCCTCCTAAACTCATTCTACAAAGCCAGTATCAACTGATATGAAAACCAAGAAAGAACATTACAAGAAAAAGAGAAAACTGCAGAACAATATATCTGATGAATCTACATGCAAATCTTCACAAAATACTAGCAAAATCAAGTGGGTTTTATTCTACATACACAATTCCATAAATGTGATTCATCATATTAACAGAATTAAAAACAAAAACAATATGATCATCTCAATAGATGCAGAAAAAGCATTTGATAAAATCCAGCATCCTTTATGATAAACAATACTCAATGAACAAGGCATAGATGGAACATATCTCAAAATAATAAAAGCCATATGTAAAAAACCCACAGCCAACATCATACTGAATGGGGAAAAGTTGAAAGCATTCTCCCTGAGAACTGGGACAAGACAAGGATTTCCACTTTCACCACTTCTTTTCAATATAGTACTGGAAGTCCTAGCCAGAGCAATCGGGCAAGAGAAAGATGTAAAGGGCATCCAAATTGAAAAACAGGAAGTCAAATCATCTCTGTCTGCTGATAATATGATCTTGTACACAGAAAACCCTAAAGACTCCTCCAAAAGATTCCTATATCTGATAAATGAATTCAGTAAAATGTCAGATTACAAAATCAATGTACACAAATCAGTAACAGTGCTATACACCAACAATGACCAAGCTGAGAATTAAATAAAGAACTCAATCTCTTTTGCATAATTACAAAAAAAGCCTTAGGAATATACTTAACCAAGGACATAAACAATCTCTACAAGAAGATTTACAAAACACTGCTGAAAAGAATCATAGATTACACAAATCAATGAAAATACATCTCATGCTCATGGATTGGAAGAATCAATATAATAACAATGACCATACTGCCCAAAGCAATCTACAGATTCAATGCAATTCCTATCAAAATAGTAACATCATTTTTACAGAATTAAAGAAAGAATGATAAAATTCATATGGAACCAAAATAAAGAGCCCTAATTGCCAAAGTAATCCTAAGCAAAAAGAATAAATCTGAAGGCATCACATTACCTAACTTTAAATTACACTACAAGGTTACAATAACCAAAACACAGGGTACTGATATAAAAGTAGATAGAGACCAATGGAACAGAATAGAGAAGCCAGAAACAAAGCCAAATACTTAACAGCCAACTGATCTTTGGCAAAGCATACAGAAACATAAACTGGGAAAAGAACACTATTCAATAAATGGTGCTGGGGAAATTGTATAGCCACATGTGGAAGAATAAAACTGAATTCTTAGCTCTAACGATACACAAAAATTAACTTAAGATGGATTAAAGACTTAAATGTAAGACCTGAAGCCATAAAAATTCAAGAGCAAAACCTTGGAAAGACGTTTCTGGACATTGGCCTATGCAAATAATTTATGACTAAGACTCCAAAACCAAACACAATGAAAACAAAAAATAAATAATTGGACCTCATTAAAGTAAAATGATTTTCTATGTCAAAATAAATAATCATCAGAGTAAACAAACAACCTATGGAATGGGAGAAAATATTTGTAATGTATGCATCTGACAAAAGACAAATATCCAGGATCTATATGAAGCTCAAACAAATTAGCAAGAAAAAATTCTTATCAAAAAGTGAGCAAAGGACATGAATAGACTCTTCTCAAAAGAAGATATACAAGTGGCTAACAAACATATGAAGAATACTCAACATTACTAATCATCAGGGAAATGCAAATTAAAACCACAGTGAGATACCAGTTTACCTCAACTAAAATGTTCCTTATTAAACAGTCAAAATAGAATAGATGTTGGTGTGGATGTGGTGAAAATTGAATTCTTAAACACTTCTAGTGGAAGTGTACATTTGTACAACCAATATGGAACACATTATGGAGATTTTTCAAAGAACTAAAGGTAGATTTACCATTTAATTCATCAGTCTTACTACTGGGTATCTGCCCAAAGGAAAAGAAGTGAATATATCCTTAAAAAAAAACCTGGATGTGTACGTTTATTACTGCACAATTCACAATTGCAAAGGTAAGGAATCAACCTAATACCCATCAATTGATGAGCAGATAAAATGTGGTATATATATATATATGTGTGTGTATATATATATGTGTATATATGTGTATATATATGTGTATATATATGTGTGTATATACATATGTGTATATATATATATATATGGAATACTACTCAGCCATCATAAAGAATGACATAATGTATTTTGCAGCAAGTTGGATGGAACTGGAGGCCATTATTCTAAGTGAAGTAACTCAGAAATCAAAAACCAGATACTGTATGTTGTCACTTATAAGTGGGAGCTAAGCTATGGGTGTGCAAAGGCACACAAAGTGGTATAAAGGACATTGGAGACTCAGAAGGGGGAGGGTGGAAGGGAGATTAGGGATTAAAAACTACCTAGTGGGTAAAATGCACACTTCTCAGGTGATGGGTGCACTAAAATCATAGCCATCACTAGTATACAATTTATCCATGCAGCCACAAACCACTTGTATCCATAATGCTACTGAAATAAAAAAAAAGAGGTCCCTTTATATTCATTAGGATTGCTATTATGAAAATAATAGCAGAAAATAACAAGTGTTGGTGAGGGCAATGAAAACTTGGAACTCTTGTACATTGCTGATGGTAATGCAAAATGGTGCAGTCACTGTGGAAAATAGTATGACAGTTCCTCAAAAAGTTAAACGTAAAATTACCATGTAAGTCAAAAATTCTCCTTCTGGACATATACTCAAAGTAATTAAAAGCAGGATCCCAAATAGGTATTGGTACATGAATGTTTAGAGAAATATTTTTTCAATAGTGGTGGAAAAGGTTCAAGTGTTCATCATGAATAAATGGATTAAAAAAGTGCCATAAATATATATATGTGTATATACATGTGTGTGTATATATGTGTGTGTGACACATACACACACACACACAATGTAATACTATTTAGCCTTAAAAGGAAAGAAATTCTGAGACATGTTACAATGTGGATAAACCTTGAGACACGGTGCTAAGCGAGATAAGCCAGTCACAAAAGGTTAAATATTGTATGATTCCACTTATATGAGGTACCCAAAGCAGTCAAATTCATAAAATAAGAGAGTTAAATGGTGATTGCGAGCATCTACGTGGAGGGGAGAAGGAAGAGTTATTGTTTAATGATTAGAGTTTCAGTTTGGCAAGATAGAAAAAGTTCCGAAGATGGATGGTGGTGATGACTGCACAGCAACGTGAATGCACTTAGTGCCATTTCACTTTAGATATAATAATAATAAAAATGATAAATTTTGTTACTTTGCCATGGTTTTTAAAATATTAAGTAAAAAAGAGGCAATAAAGGGCCAATCTCTTGTTTTACTATTAATTTTTTAATTATAAGTAACAAGTTTTTATTCAGAAGGGTATAGCTAGGGTTCTGGGTTTAACTGAATATGTATATAAACACACACACACATGCATACATATATATAAACACATACATACATACATACATACATACATACACACATACATACACACACAACCTCCAAATGCTAGATGTCAAATATTTATTGAGAGATCTCTGGATATAACATATAACAGAGATCTCCAATTTTCAAATTAATTGAATATGATGAAGGTTCTCTGCTCTAACCCTAAATCTTTACACCAAACAGACTGACTCCCTGAGAGTTTTGCTGACTTCATCCCTGGACTGGCATAGCAAGATTAACATAATAATGGCAAGGACAGAAAAGAAGTAGTAATAATAGGTTTCTCTACAAGATGGAACTATTTATTTTCCTTTGTTTTATGGAAACACTTTGTTTACTTTCACAGTGAAACTGTTAAAGAACAAATAAATCATTATCTTTTAAATTTTTCTAGTTTATTTCATTTTCTATTATACATCATGTTCATACGTACATGTTTATATATATGATGATGGAAGGAGAAGAAATTCTCCTTCCACAAGGAAGACAAAAAGGAATTTGTCTCCCTTGTGCAAAACTGGGTAAGTCCAGTTTGGTAAAAAAAAAAAAAAAAAAAAAAAGCCAAATCTGAGTGTTATCTGTGGAAACTGGGATTGATCAAGTTGGGTGGTTACTCAGAGCTTTTGAAGGTAAATAGCAACAAAAGCAAATGAAAATTATTGAGGTTTTTAGAGTGGGGCAAATGATCTTGAGCCAACTTTCAAAACCAAGAAAATCAATCTGGGAAAAGTTTTTAGCATAGATGAGAATGAGTCACAAAGCTAACATATCAGGATCTGGTAGGTACATAAATGAATAGAAGTCCCACTGTAATAACTTTGTGTTAGTAAGATGAGACACTACACTAGATTAACTAAATTGTCATTTCAGAATTTTTTGTCATTCCATCTTATTAATTTACTCCACTTTCTCACCAAGTCCCAAAGTATTATTCTGGCTTGTCTAGCTTTACACTTTATATATGTATGTATACACACTTTAAATGTATATTCAGAATACTTTACTAATTATATTTTGAATATGCATGTAAAATGTATATATATACACTAAAAATTATATATATATGTATATATAGAGAGAGAGAGACAGAGAGAGAGAGAGAGTTTACTCTGTTACGGGTACTGATGCGAGTAATTAAAAACTATTGTTCTGTGGCTCACACCTGTAATCCCAGCACTTTGGGAGGCCGAGGTGGGCGGATCACCTGAAGTCAGGAGTTCAAGACCAGCCTGACCAATATGACGAAATCTCGTCTCCACTAAAAATACAAAAATTAGCAGGGCATGGTGGCATGTGCCTGTAATCCCAGCTACTCGGGAGGCTGAGACAGGAGAATCACTTGAACCTGGGAGGCAGAGGTTGCAGTGAGCTGAGATGGTGCCATTGCACTCCAGCCTAGGCAACAAGAGCAAAACTCTGTCTCAAAAAAGAAAAACAACAAACAAACAAAACAACAACAACAACAAAATTGTCTCATGCAATCCTCACAATAACTTTAGGCAGTAAGTACTATTATGTTTTCCATTTTAGAGAGGATACTGAGTTATAGAGCACACAACTAAATATGTAGTAAATCTAGAATTCTAAACTAAGCAATCTGATTCCAAAGTACGTGTTCTTAACCACCATGCTCCTTAAATAGAGGGAATATAATTTGTTTCTTTCCAAGGCCTGGTATAGAGGATATTCTCATGCAAAATGAAGAGAAGTTTTGAGACTTGCTCCAAAGTTTGTGTGACATAAGAACCAAGGTTGTTCACAGATGTATGTGTATATCAGTGTGTGTGTGTATTTGTATGTGTGCCTGTATTTGAATAGGCAGAATTTAAAAGGTATGACAATCATAGGAGAGAGAAGACAAAACTTACTTCTGAGCATCGAGACTGCAGAGAAGCACTTCAAAGGAAGCATTTGAACTGAAGCTGAATTAAGTGAAGTTCTGCTGTGGTATTCCAAGCTGAAAGTAGAGAATGAGTAGTAACAAGAAAATAATTGTGACTTGCAAAGATCAAAGGTAGAAGTCAAAACCCTGCACTGTATTAGGTTGGTGCCAATGTAATTGTGTTTTTTTGCCATTAAAAGTAATTGCAAGCCAAGCGCGGTGGCTAACGCCTATCATTTCCGCACTTTGGGAGGCCAAAGTGGGTGGATCACCTGAGATCAGGAGTTGGAGACCAGCCTCGTCAACATCATGAAACCCCATCTCTACTTAAAATACAAAAATTTAGCTGGGCCTAGTGGTGGGCGCTTGTAATCCCAGCTACTCAGTAGGCTGAGGTAGGAGAATCGCTTGAATCGAGGAGGTGGAGGTTGCAGTGAGCTGAGATTGTGCCACTACACTGCAGCCTGGGCAAGAAAAGTGAAACTCCATCTCAAAAAAAAAAAAAAGTAATTGCAAAAATCGCAATGATGTTTATACCAACCTAATCGTTTCAAATCTGCTATTTAGTAGCTACGTATGGCCTTGGCCGAGTTTCTTGAACTCATTAAGGCTTAATTTTCATGCATGTACAACATAAATATTGAGGAATGTACATTTAAATTTTACTAAGCCATTCATAAAAAGGTGATTAATAGGGACATTTGTCAGGACAGTTGAGAAATACATAATGATACTGGAAAATGTCAGCATTTAGTGTCCTTTATATTAAAATTTATATACAGGCATAACTTATTTTTATTGAATTTCACTTTATTAATGTATTAGTAGAGAATTAAAACAAGAATACTTTGTGTGTTTGTTATGTAACTTTGCCCCATCTGCATGTTCCACAGCTTTGAGTTTCAGGATTTTCCCTCCATTAACCTTTCCCACTCTGTCAAAACCGTATCTCATTTCAGATAATATAAATATACTATATGTATATAATATATATAACACCTGTGTGTTTGCTGTCATGTTCAGTAAACCTTTGCCTAGATTAATGTCATAAAGCATTCTCCGTATGTTTTCTTCTAGGAGTTTTATTAATTCAGGTCGTACATTTACATATTTAATCATTTTTGAATTGATTCCTGTGTATGGTGCAAGGTAAGGGTCCTATTTTATTCGTTGCATGCCGATATTCAGTTCTCTTGGCACCATTTGCTGAAATACTATCCTTTCCCCATTGGGTATTCTTGGCACCTTTGTTGAAGACCAATAGAGTGTATATGCAAGGGTCTATTTTTTGGCTCTCTATTCTGTTCTATTGGTCTATATCTCTATTTGTATACCAGTATGATATTGTTTTGATTAATACAACTTGCTTCTTAATGTATATTTAAACAAGGAAGAATGATGCCTCAAGCTTTGCTCTTCTTTCTCAAGAACAATTCAGCTATTTTAAGTCTTTGGTAGTTCCATAGCAATTGTATGTGCATTATTTCGACTTCTGTAAAAAATGCCACTGGGAATTTTGACTGAGATTGCATGGAATCTGTAGATCACTTTGAGTAGTGTGGACATTTTAGAAATACAGGCATACTTTCTTTTATGGTGTTTCACTTATATTGCATTTTTTACAAATTGAAGGCTTGTGGCAGCCCTCAGTTAAGCAAGCCTATAGGCACCGTTTTTCCAACTGCATGTGCTTACTTTGTGTATCTGTGTCACACTTAGCTAATTCTTTTAATATTTCAAACATTTTCGTTACAATTATATCTGGAATGGTGATGAATGTCCTTTGATGTTATTATTGTAATTGTTTTGCGGTGCCACAAACCACATCAACAAAAGACAGTAAACTTAATCTATAAATGTACATGTTCTGACTGTTCCATCAACCAGCCCTTTCCTTATCTCTTTCCTGATCCCTAGTCCTCACTATTCTCTTAGAAAAAATAATGTTGAACTTAGGCCAACTCATAGCCCTTCAAGGAACTCTACGTGTTCAAGTGAAAGAAAAAAGAAAAGCCACACATTTTTCACTTTAAATCAAATGCTAGAAATGATTAAGCTTAGAAAGGAAAACAGGTCAAAAGCCAAGATCAGCCGGAGGCTAGGCCTCTTGTGCCAAACTATTAGCCAAGTTGTGAATACAAAGGAAAATTTCTTCAAGAAAAGTAAAAATGCTACTGCAGTGAACACATGAATGCCAAGAAAGCAAAACAGCCTGTCACTGATAAGGACGTTTCAGTGGTTCAGATAGATCATATCAACCACCACCTTTCCTTAAGCCAAAACCTAATCCAGAGCAAGGTCCTAACTCTTTTTAGTTCTATGGAGGAAGGAGTAGGAATCTGCAGAAGAAAAGTATGAAGCTAGCAGAGATTGGTTCATGTAGAACCAAGCCATCTTGGTAACATAAAAGTACATTGTGAATTAGCAAGTGCTGATGTACAAAAGCTGCAGCAAGTTATCCAGAGGATCCAGCTAAGATAATTGATGAAGGTGACTACACTAAACAACAGACTTTAAGTGTATATAAAATCACCTTATATTGGAAGAAGATGCCATATATATCTTTCATAGCTAGAGAGAAGTCAATGCCTAGCTTCAAAACTCCAAAAAAAACAGGCAGACTCTTGTTAGGGGTTGCAGCAGTTGGCAACTGTATTAGTCAAGGTTCTCTTAGAGGGACAGAACTAATAGGAGATATATATATATATATATATATATGGATTAGCATGTATATATATAAGGATTAGCATGTATATATATATGGATTAGCATATATATATATTATATATATGCTTGGATTAGCATATATATATAATATATATATATATGCTTGGATTAGCATATATATATAATATATATATACGCTTGGATAAGCTTTTTTTAATAAATAAAAAGAAGTAACTCCTCATCCCTCATCCACAGGTGTTTTATTATGACACTGTAGCAATTCAGTCACATCTTTAGGCTCCACTTCTAATTCTAGCTAAGAATTCTTCTAATTCTAATTAAGTATTAACTTACATGATCACAAGGTCCCACAATAGGTTGTCTGCAAGCTGAGGAGCAAGGAGAGCCAATCTGAGTCCCAAAACTGAAGAACTTGGAATCCAGTGTTCGAAGGCAGGAAGCCTCCAGCATGGGAGAAAGATGCAGGCTGGGAGGCTAGGCCCATCTCACCTTTTGACGTTTTTCTGCCTGCTTTATATTCGCTAGAAGTTGATTAGATTGTGCCCACTAGATTAAGGGTGGATCTGTCTTCTCCAGGCCACTGACTCAAATGTTAATCTCTTTTAGGCAACACCCACACAGACATACCCAGGATAAATACTCTACATCCTTCAATCCAATCAAGTTAGCACTCAGTATTAACCATCACAGTGAACCTTAGGTTGAAACCAGTACTCATTTACCATTCTGAAAATCCTAGGGTCCTTAGTAATTATGATAAATCTACTCTGACTATGGCCAATAACTGGAACAATAAAGCTTAGATGATAGCACATCTATTTATAGCATGGGTTGCTGACTATTTTAAGCTCACTGTTGAGAGCTACTGTTAAGAAAAAAAGATAACTTTCAAAATATTACTGCTCATGGATAGTGCACCTAGTCCCCATAAGCTCTGATGGAGATGTACAAAAAATTTATTTTTTTCGTGCCTGCTAACACAACACGCATTCTGCAACACATGGAATGAATCGAGGCACAATCTCAAATTTCAACCCTTAATATTTAATAAATACATTTTGTAAGGCTATAGTTGCCATAGATAGTGATTTCTCTGATGCATTTGGTCAAAGTAAATTGAAAACTTCCTGGAAATGATTCACCACTTTAGATAGCATTAAGAATATTTATGACTCATGGGAGAAACATTAACAGAAATTTTGAAGAAGATGATTTCAATCCACTTCGGTGTCTTTGAGGGGTTCAAGATCTCAGTGGAGAAAGTCACTGCACATGTTGTGGAAACAGCAAGAGAGCTAGAATTAGAAGTGGAGACTGAAGATGTGAATGAATTGCTGCAGTGTCAAAATAAAATGCCAATGGATGAGGAGCTGCTCCTTATGGATGAGCAAATGAATTGGTTTCCTGAGATGGAATCTCAGGAGTAGTCCTGGTGAAGATGTTGTGAATATTGTGGAAATAACAACAAATTTAGAACATCACATCAACTTAGTTGATAAAGCAGTGGCAGGGTTTCAGAGGATTGACTCTAATTTTGAAATAAGTTCTACCTTGGGTGAAACGCTATCAAATAGCACCACATGCTGCAGAGAAATGTTTTATAAAATGTCAAGTCAATTGATGTGACAAACTTTATTGTTTTCCTATTTTAAGAAATTGCCACAGCCACCCCAACCTTCACTAACTGCCTCCTTTGTCAGCCAGTCAGCAGCTATCAACATTGAGGCAAGACCCTCTACCAACAAGCAGATTACAGCATGCTGAAGCCTGAAATCATCATTAGCATTTTTAGCAATAATGTATTTTAAAAATAAGGTATGTACATTGCTTTTTTAGACATAATGCTGTTGCACACTTAGTAGGCTACAGTGTAGTGTAAACATAACTTTTACATTCACTGGGTAACCAAAAAAATTTTGTGACTTTTATTATTGCAATGTACACTTCATTGAGTCCGTCTGCAACCTAGTACAACTGACTTTGTGTTAAATATTTGTCACTTTATAGCAAGCATTTCTATGGACAGGCAGCTTAGGTAGATTCCTGGAAACTCTCAATCTATGCTTGAATTGTTGTTGCATCACTTTATCTTTTTAACGATGAAGCTATTTCTGAGGTATTGTACTATTCAACTGGCAATATCTCTTTTGTATGCCTGTATTAGTTCTTCTTGTCCATGAACACAGGATGTAGAGACATCGTTTGTATCTTCTTTACATTTTCATTAGTGTTTTGTGATTTTTCAGGGTACAAGTTTCTCATGTCCTTGGTTCAATATATTCCTAAGTGTTGTATTCTTTTTGGTGTTTTGTAAATGATATTGCATATTTAATTTTTTTAGATTGATAATTGTCATGGTATAGAATTGCAACTGATATTTGCATGCTGGATTTGTATCTGAAACTTAGTTAATTTTTCTATTTGTTCTAATATTTTTATGGAGTCTTTAACAATTTCTATACATAAGTTCATGTGCTCTGCAAACAGTAAATTTAACTTTTTTCTCTCTGATTTGGATGCCTTTTTCTCTATTCTAACAAACGTTAATGTGGTGTATTACTTTTTTTATATGTTTTAATGCTTTTGTCTTAAAATATACATTTCTTCATTATAATTTTTTTAATTTTAATACTTTCGAATAACTTAAAAGTAAAGTTTTTAAGACTACAAAAATGTAATTTTTATACACATAAATAGGCTTAATTACATTTTATATTGCACTTTGCAAAATTTGAATATTATTATATATTTTTAATTCTTGAAGTCATTAATTTCAAAAGAACATAAATTATGTGAATGTATGATTAATTATGTTAATAATGCCTAAATAAGAATTTTATAGAAAAATATGTAGTGACTTATGAATTATGTATGATTTGATTCATTGGTACCCATTTAAACATTGGCAATTCATTAACAAATCAACCAGAAATTTGCAATAATTTAATTCAGTTTTGTTTTACATTGTTTAAAATTTTAGTCACATGAAAAAGTATAGCATTACCCATGCTTTTTTATATTGTCAAGGAAAGAATATTGAACATATTTAACAATTTGATTGATTTTTACTTTTAAAATATGTGTGTGTTTCCATTTTTACCTTTTCCCTGACAGAAAAATTTAGAGGTATGCCTTGAGACATCAGAAACTGGGCCAGAAAAGAATGGAAAGGTTATTTGAATATACTACTTTTCACATTACACTATATTGATGATTATGCATCTGATTGGCCTATATATAAAATTATTCTGAATAAACTGGCAAAAATGTTTTGGCAATGTATTGTTCTAACAGTTTTTCTGATATCGCGCTCCCCATAGCCCCCCTCTTCTTTTATTCAAGGCAATCATTCATTATTCCTTCCCAGACCCTTTTTCCAACATACTCAACCCTGTTTCAGACTACAGAAAATAATTATGTAAACTCTAAGAAGTTCTAGTCCAGTAACCCAGGATACATACTATCCACCCAATTTTTCTTCTAATTTATTTTCTTGTTATCATATTTGGGCACTTCCTTGATTTCTATGTTATGGCTCTAATATTATTTCTCATTTCCTATAATTGGGCTTCTGACTTATTTTCTGTTCTTGAATGGTAGCTTTGATAACTTGCCCAATACACCGATTTCTGAGACAGCTTTTCACTTGTTATTATTGATCTCTCAGATGACTAGACTTCTGACCCCTGGTCCCCTGCCTAATTATTTTTGTCTGCTTTCTGAGATCAATTTTTTGATACTGACTTATTTGTTGTGTCTTCTTAGATTTCATATGGTACAATCATTGTACTCCAATTATCAGCATGCTACGTTTCAAGGAATCTATTCTTCCACTTGTCTTTTCTATTCTTGCATAACAAACCACTCAAAATTAGGATACTAAGCAATAACCATTTATTTCTTCTTGATTCAGCAGGTTGAATATTTTGGCAGGCCACAGCTGAAGCTGGTCATTTTTGCTACGGTTGGCACTGGGTGGGTTCAATTAGCTATGCAGTCAGTAGGCCTGTCAGCTACAGCCTTGCTGGTCCTAAATGGCCTTATTTACCCATATCGACCTTAGTTGTTATGGCCAAAATATCAAGGCCTCTCTCTCCATGTGTTTATTCTCACTACAAACTTTCTCACCCTCAAGAAGGCTGCAACAGGCTTGTTTACAAATTTGCAGTCCTCTTAGAGAGAAAGCAGAAAGTTCTAGGTATTTTGAGGCTTACATTCAGAATTCTCACAATTATCTTTCCATCATCATCTATTAATCAGAGAAATCATATGATTGGAAGCTGGAAAAGTAAGCTCCACCACCTTGGGGTAAACAAGCACCCCACTACCCTTTCAAGCCTCTAGTAACCATTCTTCTACTCTCTATGTCCATGAGTTTGTTTTGAATTTTGGATCCCACAAATAAGTGAGAACATGTAATGTTTGTATTTCTGTGTCTGGCTTATTTCACTCTGCATAATAATAACCAGTTCCATCTATGTTGTTGCAAATGACTGCATTTCATTCTTCTTTGTGACTAAATAGTACTCCATTGCATACGTGTGCCACATTTTTTATCCATTTATCTGTTGATGGACACTTAAATTGCTTCAAAATCTGGGCTATTGTAAACAAAGCTGCAACAAACGTTAAGAGTTCAGATAACACTTTGTTTGCAATATTACCTTTCTTTTTAGTATATACCCAGTAGTTACATTGCTGGGTCATATAGTAGTTTAGTTCTACTTTTAGTAGAAATTTTATTGCAATTTTGTACTTTTAATTTGTCTGGTAAATTTGTAATTTCTTACTAAAATTTTATTATTGTGACTGTTTTAATACCTTTGTCAGATAACTGGGACAGCTGAAAAAGCTTAGTGTGGTATTTTCACCTTCATCTTGTGAATTTACTAGTTATTGGTATAACGAGTGATTTTTAACTGTATGCTGTACATGTTGTATAGTATATTATGGGGCTTTGTATCTTATTCAACGTTCATTTTTAGCTGATGTAGCACAAGTACAGGTAGGCGTGATGTAAAGTTTATTATTATTAATCTTCTTATAGAATAAGAGGATAAAAGAAAAAACAAAGATCACACAGGCACACACACACACACACACACACACACACACACACACGTATATATATGAAACCACAGGAACAGGAAGCAGAAATTTTGCTAGCGGATCATTAGAGGTAACACTGAGCAGCGCCACTCCAATTCACTTGCCTCGTAACTTGCAAATGCTGGATATGAAAGTGACAACTCCATTTATTGGGCACTGATTTAGAACATGTTCAACCTACTCAAAAACATTGCCCAAGCCCTATAAGCACCTAACCGGGTTATAACTGAGTATTGAAAAGACCATTTTACCATTCCAGCAAGCCAGCTACTTCAGAATGATTGGAAACGTGGTACCACCAGTGAATCCCATAAAGATGGGACCATTGCTGCACTTCATTTGCAGTAAAGTGAGTTCCTTGATAAGAAACAGTGTCATGTGTGATACCATGACAGTGGATAAGGCATTTTGTAAGTCCACAGATAGTATGTTTGATAGGACCATTGCATGAAGAATAGACAAATCAATTTCCAAAGTGTATACTTTGGTAAGAGCAGAGTATTTCTCCTTTCATAGTGAAAGTAAGCCAGTGTGATCAACCTGCCACGAGGTAGCTTGCTGATCATTGTGGGGAATGGTGCAATATCTGGGACTCAGTATTGGCCTCTGCTGCTGGCATATTGGGCACTCAGTCATGGCTATAACCAGGTCAGCCTTGGTAATTTGAAGATTGTGTTGTTGAGCCAATGCATATATATATTTAAATTCTTCTCAGTTGTGGTCACCCTTTGGTGAGCATTCACATAGCATACAAATATCTTTACTTTTGTGCTCATACAGAGAGGACTGTCCACATACCTCTTCCTCAGACCTCCTAGTTACCAAATTTCCAATATGGTTCTTGCCAAATCCCTGACTATATGGCAAAACCATTGGCCACATCCCATGAACTGGTATATGCTCATACCTCTGAACATTTCCTTTTGCCAAAAAATAAATAACGAAGTGCACTGTTTGAAATTATGTCCATTGGGAGATGTTTCTTTATGACTGTCCTTTGAGGAAGTCTCAAAAAGGCACTGAAGTGCTGTAGCCCTTCACTTTCTGATTGTGCTGCATATCATACAGAACCATCTGCAAACCAGGAAGTTTAGGTCATATGGTAACTTGATAGACCACGACTAAGTGTTCTGTAGGAAGCCAAAACTATTTCCAAAAAACAGAATAGTTATACACAGACAAGGGCAGCAATTTTCTTCACAGTTCTAAGGATCTGCACTGTAATTCACCTACACAGGCCTCCAAAATGCTCCAGACAGCATCCGTATCTGACAGTGATATCTCAAGCACCATTGGAGCTGCTGAATCATATGTCCCAAGTAACATATCAGCTTTCATTATAGCTAGAACCTGATGCAGAGCCTTCTCTTGTTCTAAGCTCCACTGAAACCCTGCAGCTCTTCGTTTTTCAGGAAATGGACTGGGATAGTAGCACACCACACTCTCAATACCAAAATATGTATTAGTCAGGGTACTCCAGAAAAATAAAACAAGAAGGAAATTTGATACACACACACACAATTTATTTCAAGGAATTAGCTCATGCAATTATAGGAATCTGGCACATTAATAGGGCAGTCTGGAAGAATTATCTCTGGCAGAATTTGATGCTGCAGTCTTGAGGCATTTTTTTTTTCTTCTTCAAGGATATCTCAGTGTTTTCTTTTAAAACATTTCAACTTATTAGATAATGTCCACATATATTATGAAGAATAAACTGTCAACTGATAATAAATATAAACCACATCTACGAAATATGTTCACAGCAGCATCTAGATTAGTGTGTGATGGAATTACTGAGTATTTTAACCTAGGCAAGTTGACTCACAGAACTAACCATCTGTATTAGTTTGTTTTTGCATTGCTATAAAGAACTACCTGAGACTGGGTAATTTATAAAGAAAAGAGATTTAATTGACTCATATCTGCAGGCTGTACAGGAGGCATGGCTATGGAATCTTACATTCATGACAGATGTTGAAGGGAAAGCAGGCATGTTTTACATGGCTGGAGAAGGAGAAAGAGAGAGCAAAGAGGGAGGTGCTACCCACTTTTAAACAACCAGATTTCATGATAACTCACTATCAAGAGAAGAGCAAGGGGGAAATCTGTCTTCACTATTCAATCACCTCCCAACATTGGGGATTACAACTTGACATGAGATTTGGGTGGGGGACAAAAATTCAAACCATATCACCATGACAGGTATCAAGTGAGAATCTAGAATTCAGTTTCTTAAGACTGAGTAAGCATCTGAAAAATTATTTAAGCTCCGTGCCCTGAAATTATTCAGGATTCTAGGAGATATAAGGTTTCCTATCAAAGTAGCATATGGATGTTTAAGAGTTGAAATTTTCAAGAGCCTTAGACACTGTGTAAAAAGCCCTGGTAGCTAATATGCACATGAAATATATGGATCCTATATAATACAGGGCTGGACATATTTTAATGGGAAATTTGGGCTTGTACATGAGAATCCTAGCACCAAATGGAATGGGCTAAATCTCAAAGACATTTTCCTAAATGTCTGAACTATATGAGGTCACCAAAAATCTTGAAAATACCAGAAAGGGATAAAAATTTGGACTTCAGATAGTTGAACAATTCCAATAAAATATTACTGAGACTAGATTACCCTCCAAATCAGGCAGTAGAGGACAAAAAGACAAATGCAGTTAATATAAAAATTTAAAATTACAAATACAGAGATGCAAAAATATAACTGCTTTTCTGTAACTGAACTTAATTTCTACCTGAAACTCCCATTTTGTTTAGTAGAAAAAAAAGTTAATTTAGTCATTTACAGGTAAACTCAGATGCATCCAAATTTTATTTGACTTTTGGAGGAAACTTGTTAATCCAGTCATTCTTCAACTTTTGGGTCAAAGCCACCTTTACAATCTTAAAAAGTATTGATAAGCATAAAGAGTTTTTTTAAAATATAGATTTCATCTATGAATATGTTCTATATTAAAAATTAAAACTGGAAGAGTATTTATTTATTCTAAAGTACCAACAAAAATAACTGTAAATAACAATGTTAATAAAAATAAACATAAAATATTATCTATGTTAGCTAAATAATTCATTTTAATAAAAATGTACTATATTTATGAAATAAAATATGCAGTAAGAAGAGTAACATTGTTTTACATTTTTGCAATCTCGGTGTGTGGTTTCATAGAAAAAAACTAGTTCTAATATCTGCTTCTATACTGTCAGTGGTTACATGTTGTTTCATTTGATGTACATAAAAAATTTAGCCTTACATAGATACATTGTTGAAACAGTAAAAGTATTTTAAGAAGATATTACAGATAGTTGTGGAGAGTCTTTGACACTAAATCAAAACTGAGCAAGTGTTAGTTTCATAAACGTAAGTTGCAATATGGACACTGAAAATATATCAATGATATTTCCTATTATGTTAAAATGCATAGATCAATCTTGCAGTTTAAATTGAACTTTTCCCCATGCATGGCTGTACAACATATTATATTGTTCATTTCAAAAACGTTCGTTCATTGATGCAGAACCTCCAAATGTGAACATATTTTATTATACAGTATCAAAAAATGCATCACATTTGATACTATTTCCATAAACATTATAAGAAAATAATTAAATATTGGAAACCTGTCAGATCCATGATGGTAAATTCAAGTTTTACAGAGCTTTAAGTTTCATCTGAAAGCTCAAATTTTATCATCGGCAACAAATAGTGTTAGTTGCCATACTTGAATTGACAGTCCTTTTGTAGTTTTTTGAAAAAAAATCTTCCTAATATCCCAACATGAATAACCATTTTTTCTGTAAGCCCTTTTTGAAGTAAAAATGTGTTTCATAAAACAGTCACTAGGTTAATCCCCAAAAAATGGCAGACAGGAGACAGGACTAACTTGAAGTTCCTTCTCAGACAGAGCAGCCTATGGAGACCCATATCAGGAACTTTTGCTCCAAGAACAACCACAGGAACATATGAGAAAAGCCGAGAGAATTCACAGACCCCTCGGAGGAGATGGATTGCTGCTACAGGCTCTGTGGGACAGTCAAGAAACTGATTTGGCTTGCTTTCTCAGCTAAGAGGCTTGTAGCCTGGGGCAAGTTCTCAGCCCTGCTCACCAGCTGCCTAGAAATAAACTCGGTGCTGTTGGGGGAGATGGGGGGAGTGAGACCAGTCTTTTGAGCTGCAGGCTGAATGGGAGCTGAGTGAGGCCTGTGGCTGCCGGCTTTCCCCAATTTCCCTTGAGATCTGTGTGACGCATCAGAGGCAGCCATAATTGTCCTGGGAACACAACTCCATTGGCCTGGAAACCACACTCTTACCCCTGACAGCAGCCTCAGCAAGCCCCACAAAAGGAGAGTCAGGGCTTAGACATGCCTAACCTTGCCCCCAGCTGATGGTCTTTCTCTACCTGCCATGGTAGCCAAAGACAGAAAACATAATTTCTGGGGAGCTCTATGGCCCCGCCCACCACTTGACCCTAGGGCAAGCTTGTATCCCCTCTATACTACTGCAGCTGATGCCTCTTGAAAGCACAACCTCCTGGCTGGACGCCGACCAACACAAAACCAGCACACTTAAAAATACAACCAAGGACCCTCACAGAGTGCACTTCACTCCCCTCTTACCTCCAAAAAAGCATGTGCTGGTATCCATCGCTGAGAAACCTGAAGACAAATCACAACAAAGGACTTTTTGCAGACATTCCCTAGTAATAGCCCAGAGAATGGTAGCTCTGCTGGGTGGCTAGAACCCTAAGAGAAATAACAATCACTGCCATATGGCTCTCAGGAAGCCTCATACCTAAAGAAAGGGGGAGAGCAACAAATCAAGGGAGCACCCCGTGTGACAAAAGAATCGGAAGAGCAGCCATTAAGTCCCAGATTTTCCTTCTTACATAGTCTACCCAAATGAAAAGGAACCAGAAAAAAAATCTGGTAACAAAACAAAACAAGTTTCTTTAACACCCCGCAAAAATCACAGTAGCCTACCAGCAATGGATCCAAACCGAGATGAAATCTGAGTTGCCAGAAAGATAATTCAGAAGGTTGACTATTAAGCTAATAAAGGGGCACCAGAAAAAGGTCATGTCCAACTTAAATAAAAAAAAAATGATACGGGATGCAAATGAAAAAATATCCAGTGAAATAGCATAAATAAAAAGCAATCACAACTTGAAATAAAGGACACAGGTAAATGGAAAATGCACTGGATAGTCTCAGCAATCAAATCAAACAAGTAGAGAAAAGAACTTCAGAGCTTGAAGACAAGGCTTTTGAAGTAATCCAATCCAACAAAGACAAAAAAATTTTAAAAATGATCAAAGCCTCTAAAAAGTTTGGACTTATGTTAAATAACCTAAGAATATTTGGTGTTCCCAAGGAATAAGAGAAATTGAAAAGTTAGGAAAACATATCTGAAGGAACAATCGAGGAAAACTTCCCCAGTCTTGCTACACATCTAGATATCCAAATACAAGAAGCTCAAAAGACACCTGGAAAATCATCACAAAAAGATCATTGCCTCAGTGCACAGTCATCAGGTTATTTAAAGTCAAGATGAAGGAAAGAATCTTAAGAGCTGTGAGGCAAAAGCATCATGTAACCTATAAAGAAAAACCTATCAGATTAACAGCAAATTTCTCAGCAGAAACCCTGCAAGCTAGAAGAGATTGAGGTCCTGTCTTTAGCCTCCTCAGGCAAAACAATTATCAGCCCCAAATTTTGTATCCATTTAAACTAAGCTTTATAAGTGAAGGAAGGATACAGTCTTTTTCAGGCAAACAATTGCTGAGAGAGTTCACCACTACCAAGCCAGCACTACAACAACTGCTAAAGAAAAGCTATAAATCTTGTAACAAGTTCTCAAAACATATCAAAATTTAATTTCCTCAGAGCATAATTCTCACAGGGTATATAAAACAAAAACACAATTAAAAAAACAAGGTATTCAGGAAACAAACAGCACTCTGAATAGAATAATACCTCACATCTCAATACTAGTATTGAATGTAAATGGCCTAAGTTCTCCACTTAAAAATATACAGAATGAAAAAATAGATAAGAATTCACCAAACAAGTATCTGCTGTCTTCAAGCGACTCATCTGACACATAAGGACTCACATAAACTTAAAGGAAAGAGGTGAAAAAACATATTCCATGCAAATGGACACCGAAAGTGAGCAGAAGTAGCTATACTTATATCATACAAAGTTTAAAGTAACAGCAATTTAAAAAGACAAAGATGAACATTATAAAATAATAAAAGGACTAGTCCAAAAGGAAAATATCACAATCCTAAATATATATGCACCTAAAACTGAAGCTTTCAAATTTATAAAACAGTTACTACAAGACCTAAGAAATGAGATAGAAAGCAAGACAATAATAGTGGGAGAATTCAATACTCCCCTTAAAGCACTGGATAGGTAATCAAGAGAGAAAGTCAACAAAGAAACAATGGACTTTTAACTATATCCTTGAACAAATGTACTTCACAGATATTTACAGACCATTCTACCCAACAACTGCAGAATATACATTCTATTCATCAGCACAAGAAACATTCTCCAAGATAGAC
Organism: Pongo pygmaeus; assembly: GCF_028885625.2. NCBI lineage: Eukaryota > Metazoa > Chordata > Mammalia > Primates > Hominidae > Pongo > Pongo pygmaeus. Next base: position 85,550,240 of record NC_072396.2, on the reverse strand, counting down.
TATATGATAAGCCACAAAACAAGTCTCAACAAATTTTAAAAAATCAGAATTGTAGTAAGTACTCTCTCAGACCACAGTGGAATAAAATTGGAAATCAACTCCAAAAGGAACACACAAAACCATGTAAATACATGAAAATTAAATAACCTTCTCCTGAATGATGATTGGGTCAACAACAAAATCATGATGGAAATTTAAAAATTCTTCAAACTGAATGATAGTAGTTACACAAACTATCAAAATATCTGGGATACAGCAAAAGCAGTGCTAAGGGAAAAGTCCATAGCATTAAATGTCTACATCAAAAAGTTTTAAAAAAGCACAAATTGACAATGTAAGGTCACATCTCAAAGAGCTAGAAAAACAAGAACAAACCAAACCCAAATCCAGCAGAAGAAAATAAATAACCAAGATTAGAGCAGAATTAAATGAAATTAAAACAAAAAAGTACAAAAGACGAATAAAACAAAAAGCTGGTTCTTTGAAAAGATAAGTAAAATTGATAGACTATTAGTGAAATAAACCAAGAAAAGAAGACAGAAGATCCAAGTAAGCTCAATTAGAAACGAAATGAAAGTTATTACAACCAATACCACAGAAATATAAAAGATCATTCAAGGCTACTATGAACACCTTTATGCACATAAACTAGAAAACCTAGAGGAAATGGAAAAATTCCTGGAGATATACAATCCTCCTAGGTAAAGCCAGGAATAAATAGAAACTCTGAATAGACCAATAACAAGCAGCAAGATTGAAATGGTAATTAAAAATTCACCAACAAAACAGTCCAGGACCATATGGATTCACAGCTGAATTCTATCGGACATTCAAAGAAAAATTGGTACCAATTCTATTGACATGGTTCTGCAGTAAAAGGAAAGAGGAAATCCTCCCTAAATCATTACATGAGGCTAGTATCACCCTAATACCAAAACCAGGACGGGACACACAAACAGAAAACTACAGATGAATATCTCTGATAAACATAGATGCAAAAATTCTCAACAAATAGTAGCTAACCGAATCCAAGAGCATATCAAAAAAAAAAAAAAAATCCACCATGATCAGGTGGGTTTCATACCAGGAATGCATGGATTATTTAACATTAGCAAGTCAATAAATGTGGTACACCACATAAACAGAATTAAAAACAAAAATCACATTATTATCTCAATAGATGCAGAAAAAACATTTGACAAAATCCAGCATAGCTTTATGAGTAAAACCCTCAGCAAAATTGGCGTAGGAGGAATATACTTTAAGGTACTAAAAGCCAACTTTCACAACCCCACAGTCAACAGTATACTGAATGGGGAAAAGTTGAAAGCATTCGCCCCTGAGAACTGGAATAAGGCAATAATGCCCACTTTCACCACGCCTATTCAACTTAGGAAGTCCTAGCCAGAGCAATCAGACAAAAGGGAAAAATAAAGGGCATCCAATTCAGTAAAGAGAAAGTCAAACTGTCACTGTTTGCTGATGATATGATAGCATACCTGGAAAACCTTAAAGACTCATCTAAAAAGCTCCTAGAACTGGTAAATGAATTCAGCAAAGTTTCAGGATACAGAACAAATGTACATAAATCAGTAGCTCTGCTATACACCAACAGTGACCAAGCTGAGAATCAAATCAAGAACTCAACCCCTTCAGCAATAGCTGCAAATAAAATAAATACTTAGAAATACACCTACCAAGGTGGTGAAAGACTTCTACAAGGAAAACTGCAAAACACTGTTGAAATAAATCATAGATGACACAAACAAATGGAAACACATCCCATGCTCATGGATAGGTAGAAACAATATTGTACATATGATCATACTACCAAAAGCAATCTATAAATTCAATGCAATTTCCATCAAAATACCATCATTATTCTTCACAGAACTAGAAAAGACAATCCTAAAATTCATATGGAATGAAAAAAGAGCCCACATAGCAAAAGTAAGACCAAGCAAAAAGAATAAATCCAGAGGTGCCACATTACGTGATTTCAAACTATACTATAAATTCATAGCCACTAAAGCAGTATGGTACTGGTAAAAACGTAGGCATTTAGAACAATGGAACAAAACAGAGAACCCAGAAATAAAGCCAAATACTTACAGCCAACTTATCTTCAACAAAGTATACACAAACATAAAGTGGGGAAAAGACACCCTGTTCAACAAATGGTCCTGGGATAATTGGCAAGCCACATGTAGAAGAATAAAACTGGATTCTCATCTCTTACCACATACAAAAATAAACTCAAGATGTATCAAAGACTTAAATCTGAGAGCTGAAACCACAAAATTCTAGAAGATAACATTGGAAAACCCCTTCTAGACATGTCTTAGGCAAAGATTTCTTGACCAAGAACACAAAAGCAAATGCAACAAGAACGAAGATAAATTGATGGAATTTAATTAAATTTATAACTTTTGCACAACAAAAGAAGTAATCAGCAGAGTAAACAGACAACCCACAAAGTGGGAGAAAATCTTCAAAATCTATACTTCTGACAAAGGGCTAATATCGAATCTACAGAAACCTCAAACAAATCAGCAAGAAAAAAGCAAATAATCATATCATCAAAAAGTGGGCAAATGATATGAATAGACAATTCTCAGAAGAAGGTATATAAACAACCAACAAACACATTTTTTAAATGCTTAACAACACTAATTATGAAAGAAATGCAAATCAAAATCACAATGCAATACCACCCTTTTCCTTCAAGAATGACAATAATTTAAAAAAAAAATTGATGTTGGTGTGGATGTGGTGAGAAAAGAAACACTTTTACACTGACGGTGGAAATGTAAACTAATACAATCACTATGGAAAACAGTGTGCATATTCCTTAAAGAACTAAAATAGATCTACCATTTGATCCAGCAATCCCACTGCGGGGTTTCTACTGAGAAGAAAAGAAGTTATACAAACAATAAAAAAGAAAACCTTGCACACACATGCTTATAGCAGCACAATTTGCATTTGCAAAAATATGGAACCCATTCAAATGCCCATCATTCAATGAGTGGATAAAGAAAATGTGGTATATATGTATATACCATAGAATACTACTCAGCCATAAAAAGGAACGAAATAATGGCATTCACAGCAACTTGGATGGAACTGGAGACCATTGTTCTAAGTAAAGCAACTCAAGAATAAAAACTGAACATCACATATTCTCACTCATAAGTGAGAACTAAGCTATGAGGGTGCAAAGGCATAAAAATATTACAATGGACTTTGGGGACTCAGGGGAAAGGGTGGGAGTGGGGTGAGGGGTAAAAGACTATACATTGGATACAGTGTACACTGCTCGGGAGATGTGTGCACCAAAATCTGAGAAATCACCACTAAAGAAGTTATTCATGTTCAAAAAAATTTTTAAAAATCAGTTGCGGTAACGACAGAGGCCAAACACAGAAAGATACTATAGAAAGGAGACACGTAATGTAAAAATAACTACTTATGGAGAAATAACTTACCACACTGAATCTCAAAAAGAATCCCTAATCCATACACTTTTGAGAGGAAAACAAATTTGCCAACTGAAGTACAATGTTTTTATTAAACTCTTCTTTTATTTTGCCTTATAATATCAGTTGAACCCACCCCCCAAAAGGCACTAGTTGAATTCACTGCTCAAACAACTTAAATGTTTTCTGAAATAACTGTACTCCGGGTATGTAGCAGAAGTGTTTTATGCATATTTCTCATTTTGTTGAACAGAATACTGAAAGAATATATACTCAACAGCCAATATGCAATAAATCTAATCATTTTTGCTACTCCATCAAGGGCATACCTGAGTAAAGCTGGCCTTATTGTTTTCCTACGAATGTATGGTATGCATAGTGCAATGAGTAATAATACAGTTGAAAGCAATTGTCTTGATTTATGCAACAGAGTTAGCAGTTTTACCCACTGGTGCTTTTGCACCTCAATGCAGTGTCAACGTTGGCCTTAGTCCGTTTGGGCTGCTATAAGAAAAATAATATGTATTGGTTGGCTTATACACAACATAAATTTATTTCTCACAGTTTTGGAGCTGGGAAGTCCAAGCTCAATGTGACAGCAGATTCAGTATCTGGTGAGAACTCACTTTCTGTGTGACTTTTTACTATGTCTTCACTTGCTGTTGGGGTGAGGGAGTTCTCTGGGGTCTCTTTATGAAGACAATAATCCTATCCATGAGGACAGAGCCTCCCAATGCACCTCCCAAAGGGTCGAACTTCTCATACTATCACATTGTGTGTTAGGATTTCAACATGTAAATTTTAGAGGAAGACAAACATTCACTCTATAGCAACAGTAAAAAAAGGTAAATGATAGCTTATTATTTTTAAATGATTTTAATTTTGTGTACATGCTAAATTAATTTCAGAAATATCTGGCCTTTTATAGACCACACTTTCAATTCTAATACATTACTCAAATAATTCATTTTTATTCTCCTAAATTCTTATGAAATGTCATTTAAGTTCCAGGGTAACTATGTATTATCATGATACAAAAGGGATGCATTCAGTCAGTCATTGGTACACATTTGCTGAGGTGCCTTTCAGCCATGTCACTTCTATTTTGTAAATTTCCAACATATCTTAGGTTTAATTTGGCCTGTGATCACATGGTTCATATAACTTTTTACTTCAGTGTTCCCTTGCCATGAACACAAGTGTCACTGAAAGTCCGCCAAAGCTTTCCTTTAGAGTAAATTTCTAACTGTTTATCAGAAATGCAGAATAATTCAGCTATTTCAACAACCAATCACTCTGGAGCTACTTCATAATTAATAGAGTTTTCTTAGATCCTACTCACATCCATCTCTGTTCTAGTGCTGCAGTACTTTGCTAGCCTGGGAAACTTCTATAATGCCGACAAATGAGGGTTATCTCTTTAAAAACACAATGAAACTGTGTAAAATAAACTGGCCAGTGGTAAGTACTTTAACAACTGTATTTATTTGCAAGTCAGAAAATGAATTCATCTGATGGGTAAAATCTTTAGAAACTAGTTTGCTTATAATCCATTTTGTTTTCAGACTATTCAAGAAACTGACCAAGAAAAAAGTGGCCTCAGGCACGAGGCTACTTGGAGTTTAATTTGGGAGTGCACTGCATCATTATAAATGTTGATTTAATTTAGCAACTATTTTAAAAAGATGTTCACTATTAAGCTGAAGTTTATCTAGCTCCAAATTTTGGCACCATTTATTTAACCTATATGTCAAAAACTGTGCTGATCACTGTTGTATACACTACTTACCTCTTCAAAACACTCATATTAGATGGGGATATTTATAACTCTATTTTACAGAATGAGAAAACAAAGTCAAAGCGGTAAAATCACTTGTCCAAAATTTTACATTTGCTAAGTGGTAAAGCAAGGCTTCAAACCCACATTTGTCTCACTCCCAAACCCATGTCTGTAATTATTCTGTCATGCTGCCTACATTTGCGATCACCTTTCACTTTTCCTTAACTCCCACCTTTGTCTAACAACTCCTACCCTTCCTTAAAATATCCGGTTTGTATGTCATTTACTTTATAAAACTTTCTTTGAATTCCTCTAACAAAAATTACTTATTCCTTTTATTGCGATGCTATGGTAACTAAAACATATTGCAACTATAATATTTAGGTTTTTATTATGTTTATGACACTATTCTAAGTATTGTGGCTTTATTGTTAAATAAAAAGGCACAGATTTAGTCCTAATATAGTTTAAACTTGATTGGAGAGACACACAAATAAATTTTTAGAAATCAAGTGGATGGCAGAATAAGGTAGCTGAAGAGAACCCTCCAGCAATCATCCCCCACTATAGGAAAACAAAATTGAACAATGATCTATGCAACAAAACACCAAATAAGAACCAAAAATCAGGTGAGCAATCACAGTACCTTGTTTCAACATCATATCAAAGAAACAAGGCTCTGAAGACAATAGGAAAGACACTTCTGCATTGCCTACATCACCCCTCCCTTATCTCCCAGGAGTGCATGGAGAGTATCTTTGTGCTTGGGGGATAGTGAAGTGACTGTGGAACTACTCATTGGAACTTTGTGCTGCCCTGTCACGGTGGTACATAACACAGGGCAGAATTCTACCAGCCCCCATTAAGAGAGCACTTAGACAATCCGCAGCCAGAGGGAAATGCTCCATCCCAGTGGTAGGAACCAGAGTTTCAGCTAGTTCCACCGCTCAATAACGGTAGTGCTCAAGGGTCCTGAATAAATTTGAAAAGCAGCCAGGTCACAAGGACGGCAATTCTTGCACAAATCTGGGTGCAGCACTGGACTCAGAGCCATTGGACTTGGAGTGCCCATGACCCCATGAGACACCTGCTGTGGTGGCCAAGGGAATAATCACATCATCCTTCTTGCAACGCAGGCAGTTCAGCTTGGTGAAAGACTCCTCCCTTCTAAGGAAAGAAGAGGGCAGAGCAAATAAAACTTTGCCTTAAAACCTAAATATCATTTCAAGCACAGTAAAATAAAACAACAAGCAGACTCCTGAGGCCCCCAATTCCAGGTCATAGCTCTGGGGTGGCATTCCAAGACTCTCCTAGGATCAGAAGGGAACCCACTTCCCTGAAGAAAAGACACCTAGTCTTGAAAGGATTTAGCACCTGCTAATTAAAGAGCACTTAGGCATGGAATAATCATCAGAGGTAGCCAAGCAGTAGTTTTCAAGGGCCTTTGGTAAAACCCAGCACCGTGCTGGATCTGGTGTAATCCAGTGCAGTCCCAGTTGTGGTGGCCAAGGGAGTGCTTGCATCACCTCTCCCCCAACTCCAGGCAGGCCAGCAGGAAGAGAGACTACTTCAGTTTGGAGGAAAGTCAGGAAATAAAACAAGAGACTCGGCTTGGTAATCCAGGGAATTCTTCCAGACCTTACCCAAGTGTGCCCAGATGGTATGAGTCTGCAAGTGATTCAGCGTTACTAGGCTTGGTATGCATCCCAGTGGTGATACAGCTGCAGTGAACAAAGACTTAGATCACAACACTCAATTCTCTTTGAATACATGAAAAGCCTTCTCAAGCAGGATGAGTGTACAAAGAAGCTCAGACTGTGAAGGTTAGAATAAATGCATAACTCTTCAATGTCCAGACATCAAGGAACACATACAAACATCAAGAACATCCACAATAACATGACCTCACTTAACAAACTGAATATGGCACCAGAGACAAATCCCAGTGTGACAGATGTATGTGATCTTTCAGACAGAAAAATTCAAGACAGCTGATTTATTTAATATTATTTTTATTCTTAATTATTAAGGTTACATAATAGGTGTATATATTTATGAGATATAGGAGATGTTCTGACACAGTATACAATGTGTAATAATCACATCAGGGTAATTGCAGTATCCATCTCCTCAAACATTTATCATATATTTGTGTTAGAAACATTCCAATTTAACATTGTTAGTTATTTTTAAATATAAAATAAATTAATGTTGACTATATTCACTCTGTTTTTCTGCCAACTATTATTTCTTGTTTATTCTAACTATATTTTTGCACCCATTAACCATCCCCACATTTTGCCTTCTACCCACTAACCTTGCCAGTCTCTGGTAATCACCATTCTACTCTTTATATGTATGAATTCAATTGTTTTAATTTTTAGTTCCCACATATTAGTGAGAACATACATTTAAAATTTATCTTTCTGTGCCTGGCTCATTTTACATAGCATAATGTCCTGTACTTCCATCCACATTGATGCAAAAAGTAAGATTTCATTTCTTATAGCTGAAAAATCTTCCATTGTGTATATGTACCACATTTTATTTATTCATTAATCCATTGATGGACACTTAGGTTGATTTTATATCTTGGCTACTGTGAATAGTGCTGCAATAAACATGGGAGTGCAGATATCTCTTTGATGTACTGATTTCATTTCTTTTTGGTAGATAGCCAGCAGTAGGACTGCTGGATCAAATGGTAGTTCTACTTTCAGTTTTTTGAGGAAGTTCCATCATATTCTTTATAGTGGTTGTACTAAATTACACTCACACTAACAGTGTACAAGGGCTCCCCTTTCTTGCCAGAATTCATTAATATCTGTCTTTTGGATGAAAGCCATTGTAACTGCAGTAAGATAATATCTCATTATAGTTTTGATTTGCATTTCTCTAATGATTAATTATGTTGAGCATTTTTTTCATGTCTGGTTGCCATTTTCATGTCTTCTTTTAAGAAATATCTATTCAGACCTTTTGCCCATTTAAAAATTGGATTATTAGATTTTTCCTATCAAATTGTTTGAGCTACTTATATATGGTTTGGCTGTGTCCCCACCCCAATCTCATCTTGTAGTTCCAATACTCCCCACGTGTCATGGGAGGGACCCGGTGGGAGGTAACTGAATGATGGTGGCAGTTTCCCCCATGATACTGATGGCAGCAGCACGCCATCCGGAGTGGCCACTGCCACCATGCTGGCTGCAGTGGGGAGGCATGAGCAGTGGTGGAAGCAGTTGCAGCAGGGTTATCTTTGTGCCCCACATCCCCAGGCCCGGCATCCCCAAGGCTGCCAAGTGTGCCACCCTGACCCTTGTGCAGCTGAGCAGGACCCACCCTCAGGCCCGGAGCCTCTGTCGCCCTGGACCCCGGCACCCATGTCTCTGCTCCTGCCTACTGCCGCTGCGGGACAGGCTTGGGAAGGAGGTGGACAGTCCCTGGAGTCTGCTGTCCCAGGGTTGCTGCAATAGGGCCAGAGTGAGTTGTCTGGTGATGCAGGAACAGTCAGTGCAGCTGGGCAGAGAAAAGACCTAAGGTAGAGATGGTCCTGCGGCATTGCTGTGCTTTAACACAGAGTGCAGGGGTCAGGCTTGGGATGCAGAGCTAGGGTCATTTTTCAGCAGCCTGCATTGGGAAGCGGGAGTGGCACCCATTTGGGGACCTGGCCAGTTGCATGGTCACCACATCCACCCCACAAAGGGTGCTGTGTTTCTTTGCCTCAGGAGGAGGCTCTGTGCAAGCCCAGCCAGGGCCACATCCCCAGGGTCCACCCCACATTGGGGTGAGCACCAAGCATGACACTCCTGATAGCTGGACCTGGGTTCCATGATCTTTTCCCAGAGGTGCCCACCCTGCAGGGCCATGAGCCAGGCAAGGCGGAAGTTCTGGCTGTCCCTGAGCACCAGGGTGATGGGGAGCTTGCAGCAACGTTGCCCAGCCCCAGACAGTGGCCCTAGCCCAGCAAGGACCTGGAGCTCCTGCCCCAGGCTATGAGGGGGCACAGCTGTGGCTGCATGCTCCAGGGAGCTGGTGGAAGCTGGAAGCAGACACCAGCCCCACCCTCCTGGGTACAGCTGTGGCCACCCAAGTCAGGGATGTGGACCTGGGCCTCCCTGTGCTCTTGGGGGCCCAGAAGGCACCCCACTGCCTTTGCAGTCTCAGAAGTGTCTGGTCCCGCTACCTGGCTTCTCCCTGCTGTTGATGCCTGCTCCAAACTTGGAGCAATGTAGCGCTTAGCCTGAGCACTGTCACAGCCCAGCCAGGGGTTCACATGCTTGGGGCAGGGCTGACACACTAGCCCCCTGACACTTTGGCCCCCTCTGGACATTGGGAACAAACAAGAGTGGGAGGGAGGCTGGACAGGGGGCCAAGGACAACTCAGTGATGGCCTGCAGGTGCCCCTTGGCATAAGCAGCCTGGGCACCATGCACAGTGTCAGGAGGCAGATGAGCTTCTGGACAGAAGGGGGTGGGCCCCTGGTGAGGCCCCACCTACAGACCAGGGAGGGCCTGAAAGCTGAGGGCTGGGCTTCTAGTCCTGTGGCCTGGAGTAAGGGCTTATGGTACCTTTACAAAGCCTGCCTATGGCTTCCCATAAACCAGTTGACACACACGTCATCCTCTCTCAGGCCCATAAAAGCCCTGGGCTCAGCCAGAGCAGAGCAGAGAAAGGGGAGATGACCAGATGACCAGCTGCAGAGAGGAAATACCCTCTATGCTGAGAGATGCAGAGACGATGAGATGACCTGCCTTCAGAGAGGAGCCACCCATTCTAGGTCATCCTCTCTGCTGAGAGTTGCAGACAATGATCAGCTGCAGAAAGGAGCTATCCTCTCTGCTGAGAACTGAACACTTGTTGGGATTACCTGCCTGCAGAGAGGAGCTACCTTCTTTGCTAGGATCTGAACACTCACTGGACACCCTAGCTATGGAGAGGATCTGCCCACTGCAGGTCTTCTCTGAGCTGTTCTATTGCTCAATAAAGCTCCTCTTCATCTTGCTCACCCTCCAAATCTCTGCATACCTCATTCTTCCTGGTCACAGGACAAGAACTCAGGACCTGCCAAATAGCAAGGCTAAAAGAGCTGTAACACAACAGGGCTGAAACATGCCCCTTGCTCACCACATTGCAGGTGAAGACAAGGAAAGAAGAGCTGTGGCTCTTCAGGGAGTGCAGACCTTGGAACTCCCTGACCCAGGGCTGTGACTCCGTCTTTAGGCCCCTGCAATTCCTGGTTCCTCCAAGCTTCTGGGCACCACTGCATTCCCTGGTGCCAGCTGGGGAACCTGCTTGTGGTGCACCTGGTCCAGTCACAGGCCCACAGATAGCTGGAATGAATGCCAGCACCTGGATTTTACTATCTTGTGGTATCAGCCGGAGTGTCTTACTGTGCAGTGGCCAGACCCTACACTTGCTTACACACCCCTCATTGTTCCATGCCTGACTCACAGTCTCTCTTGGAGGCATGGGATCCAGGCTAATAGCATGAGCTGAGCAGAGCCTGCCAGGCCAAATGGGTGGAATGAGCCCAGCAAGCCCGAGCAAAACTCAGGCAAAGATACTACTGGCCACAGATTTCTGGCCAGAAAAGTGACACCTTGAAGATCCTGTAACAACTTGGGGGCTCATTAGGGACTGTGGAAGGGTGAGTAAAAGCAGATCAACTCTTTCTGTCCTTTTTTCAGAGTCCCTAAACTCCATAATAGCCAAAATGCAAGACAAATACCAGGCCTCTGTCAGACAGGTAAAAGTGACTAGCACAGCTGCCAGACTTAAGACATGGAGGACAGGCTTGCTGGGGAGGACAGTGTCAATCCCCATCACCCTTGAGTGTTGGGAATGAGGACACTGTCAATTCCCCATTACCCTCGAGTTTTGGGACTGTTGGCTTTGTTCCAACTCAGTTTCCCTTCATGGAGGTCTAGCCATCATGTGACACTGGAAGGAGGTGCTGGGGCAACTGAGGGTAACTGAGAGTAGCCATCAGTGTTATCCAAAGACCCCTGGACTAACTATAGTCCTCAACCACCTGTTAGGGTGTCAGCACTAGGACCTCCAGTATTTCCTACTATTTTTTCTTTCTTTCACACTGTCATGATTTCTTTCTCTACTTTATATACAGTGTTAAATGTTAAGGATGTTTTTGCAAACCAGAGATATTACTGGGTAGAATGAGCATTTGGCTTAGTCATCAAAAGTATAAAACGGAAGGTTAAGAGTAGCACAGATGAAGCAAAGTGTGCCTTGACATCTTATGTAAATTTGTGGTGAAAATGTTATTGTAATTTTCTTGGTTGCCAACTTAATACCACACACCTTGAGGTACAGAAAAGAGCCGTGGCCTCAGGAAGGATGCTTTTCTGTAAATGTGAGGGCAAATGGTCCAATGTTCCATATGTGCAGATCTTCTTTACCTTGTAGGGTAATCTGGACCTTTGGCAACATTGTAGGATTGATTCAGCCCTTCTATTGGCCATCTCAGGAGAGGCTGCAAGGGGGAATTTCAAGGAAATAGGGAAGCAAACCCGGGAGGTACCTCCAATGGGGGAATCAAGCCCCTCAGCTCCTCCTTACCCAGGTTTTCTCTCAAGCTTGCCCCAGCCTAGAAATCCTCATTTTAGGCAAGTCTCACTTCTGCCCCTATAAGAGATGCTAGGTGGCTATGGCCCCATTAAGGTCCCCTTTTCTCTACAGGGCTTACTGTAAGTTAAGAGAGGTTTTGGCAAGTTTTCATACAGCCCTGATGGGTATATAAAGGCTTTCCAGAACTTAACCCAAGTATTTAAGCTCTCCTATAAGGATGTCATGTTACCTTTGAATCAGACCCTGACCACAGCTAAAAGGCAGGCCATCCTGCAAATGGCAGATAATTTTGGGGATGAGCTTTGTTTATCATATAGGGCCTGGGAAGGGGATGAGACTTACTTGATTGGAAAAGTAGCAGTGCCACTTGAGGACCTTAAATAGGACCCCAATGAAGAAATAGGAGAAAGAAGGAAGAAACACTTTCAGGTGTGCATACTGGAGGGCTTGCAAGGCACTGAAACTAGGCCTCTTGATTACTAGGCTATCCACGATAGACTAGAAATTGGATAAAAGTCTCACTGCCTTTCTGGGGTGAGGTGGGGTGGTGCTGGGAGGAGCCTTGGCAAAGCACACCTCTCTGTCTCCTGACTTGGTCAAAGGACAGCTGGTCCTAGGGGATAAGTTTATTGCACAGGCAGCCTCTGATGTCAGGAGGAAGCTGCAGAAACAAGCTGTGGCACCAGATGGTACTTTAGAGTGCCTCTTGGGAGTGGCCACCTTAGTCTTTTGCAGTGGAAGCTGGGAGGAAGTCCAGAAAAGGGAGGGGAGATACAAGAAAAAGGCAGATGCTCTAATAACTGCCTTATGGGCTCCTGGCCCCAGAGTCCCTGAGATGCACCTGTTGACTGCCGCAAATGTGGTGAGTCAGGGCACTTCAGGAAGGACTGTCTGAACAATGGGAGGAGGCCACCTGTGCCCTGTCTAGTTTTCGATGAGGACCACGGAAGGGCGAACTGTCTGCAGAGACATGGGTCAATGGGTCCAGGGCCAGTTTCCCAAATGGTCCAGCAGGATTGACAGGTCCCATGGCACCTCTCCTTGGCTCTGGGGCGTCAGATCACCATTGCCATCCACGAACCCCAGTGATTCTGTGGGTTGAGAAAAAGAGGGTGGACCTCCTCCTGGAATCTGGAGCAGGCCTTTCAGTTCTCCTCTCCAATCTAGGCCCTTCTCCTCTCTTGACATGACCATGAGTGGTGTCTCAGATCTTCCTCCACCATGTTAGAAGTCAACAGAGTCCTGTGAATATAGAGAGCTTTTCTATGTGAGGGGTTTAGCTTTTCTTTTTTCTTTTGGGAAGCACCTTAATAGGCCAGGTTCCCAAATCCTGGGACTCCCTTTCCCTCCCTTGTTTGAGGAAGATATGGTTCCACAGCTCCACTAGTTTATGAGAGTGAAGCAATAGAGAAGGTGCCCCTACCAATTCCTAGATTCAATTTGGTGAGGGCCACCTGGGACTAATTTAATGGGTCCCAAGGTTTGGTTTGAAGACCTGGAAACCTTTGTCCCAAGGTTTGGTTTGAAGACCTGGAATGGAACACTAGACCTGAGACAGACCGCAGCAGGAATCGAAGAGTACAGCACAGGTGAGCATGACCAATTCCTGCCAATTAAGCCCTCCCACTTTGTTGATGGAGGTCATGCTCACATCCATGACATAGTTAAGGTATGGGGAACTCAAAGGTTACTGACAGCAGGAGGCTTAGGCACTGCACAGGTAAGTGAGAATATTCCTGAAGCTATGTCTCCCCACTTCATGGGTGAAGGTTGCACTTGCACCCATGGTCAGCACCTGCACAGGTTGCCAGGACTCAGGGATATAAGGTCAGAAGGAGAAAAAGGGATGTCTTTTTTTCTCTCCATCAGGTACTGTGGGTATTTGCTAGGAAGAGAGAGAACAATGGGATGCCTTTTTCCCCTCTTTTCAGATGCGTAACCAATCATTTTCAGCCTGCACTCCTCTCCAGTGCACCCAAAATCACTGGAACCCATTTGACCCTCAGACGTTGGAGAAAGAAATAAAAAATATTTTTCTTTTTTCCTCCTTTGTCCTCTCTTCATGGATGTGTAATTGCATCTCCGTAGCACAGGACACTCCCCTCAGATATATCCTCCAAATTGGGAAGAGTTTTATTTTCCCAAACCATAACTGCTTGGCAATTACTTGAGGAGGGACAAGTTCTCTTTGTCTTTTTCCCCTTCACAGGACTCGAGGGTCAATAGGGCTCCATAGCTCAGGGGAACAGAACCCAGATGGCTGTCATGCTGGCAAAATGATAAAAGTTCTTACCAGTCAGACTTTTGACTTCTTTCTCTCTATGCAACTGGTTACATGAATGGTAAAAGGCACTACATTCTCTGCCCCTCCATGATGAGTGCAGAAGCCAGAAATATTTGCAATTTGGCATGGCTAAGGTCCGGTAATAAGATATTTAAAAGAACTTCTTAAAAAGAGAGTGCTATGGTTAAAAGTCAGGTTAATTAAAGATGGATATCCAAGTATAGGTATATTTAAAAGGCCTTCATGTATTTTCTTTTCGTGAATCTTGTTTTTCTGGAAAAAGGTGTTTCTTCTTAGTCAACCAAATTATTTGTCTCCATTTTTGTCTTGCCACTCTTAATGCACACCTGAGGGACTCCAGGATGACTTCTAGTGGCCTGGGATTCCTTGGAAAAAGAGCTATACCCCCAGCACAGTAATTCAATTAAGAGTTTGGCACATGAAAAATCTTACAACTACTAGATCTCCTTCTGTCTATCTGTGTAGATAGATATGTGTTATATTTGTGATGCTTATATGAAAGAGCTCTCTAGTTCATTGGCTTAAGGAAAAATAAGTGCTTAGATCAAATATTTTTAAAGAAAAATAGAAGCTGTAATGCCATTTAGTTCATATGACTTTAATCTTTGAGAAATAGAAACAGTTATAAAGATTACTGGTAAAATAAAAATGTCTTCAAAATGTAGATATGTGGTCCAAAATGGTAAATCTAAAATTTAGATGTCTGAGTATGTGTTATCAATTATAATTAGGGTTATTGTATTAGGTTATAGTAGACCATATAGGTGACCACATTTACTTGTCAATCATGTTTGACTGTTACTATCCTACTACATTTTGATATTAACAGACAATTGTATTGTTTTTATCTGCTTCAAAAGATGGATTATAGTTCTTGAGTGTAGGTTTCTGATAACTTTGGAGGTTGTGAACAGGAATTTCCTGGGTGGGCTAAACTAATGGAAGACAGAAGTAATCTTTTTTTAAAATTTTTTCTTGGAAAATTGCTAACATTTTGTTTGTTTCTCAGCATCAAAGAAGCTTTTCTTTTGAGCTATTTGCAGCTTTTGACAAGAGTAAAGTATATTCCTGTGAACCAACCAGTAACATCTGACTGCAGCTCAGAAGAGACAAGAGGGATGGGCCATGGAAATCCAAGTGGCCATGCAATAAAAGCCTCAGACAATGGCTTCCTTTTTACCAGGGATTCTTAGATAGGCCTCTGAGAGAGATCCCACTGCCCTTTTCTCAAATACAATGCCCCTGTCAGCATAAAGCATTTAAGTGTGGCTATTGTTCCTATCCCAATGGCAGTTACATGTACCTCTTCTGAGGGGGGATTGATGGCAATGGTGGGCCATCTGAAGTGGCCACTACCCTGCACCAGCTGCAGTGGGGAGGCATGAGTGGTGGTGGCAGGACCAACTTCAAAAGCAGCAGTGGCAGTGAGGAGACCACTGTGCCTCATATCCCCTGTATCCCATGTTCCTGATGCAGCTGACTGTGCTGCACCCACCCTTGCACAGGTGGATGAGACCCATCCCCAGGCCTGTAGCCTTTGTCACTCTGAACCCTGGGCCCACATCACTGCTCTCGCCTGCCACTGCTGTGGGGAGAGTGTGGAGAGGAGGCAGACAGTCCCCAGACCCCTATGTCATGGGGGACATTGTGATGGGGCCAGGCCAAGTCACCTACCAGCAGGGAAGCTGCGTGGTTAAGCAGAGAGGGGCCCCAAGGTGGAGCTGGGCCAGGGTATTGCCATGCTTGCACACAGAGCATGGGGGCCGGGCCTGGGGTGCAAAACTGGGGCTATGCTTTGGGACTCCAGGGCTGAAAATGAGAGTGGTGCCCACTTTGGAGACCTGGCCAGTGGCTTGGTCACTGTGCCCACTTCATCAAGGGTGCTGGGTTCCTGCACCTTAGAAGGAGGCTCTGTGCAGAGCCTCCTTGGGCCATGCCCCTGGGGTCTGCCACAGATTAGGGTGATTGCTGGGCCTGACACTCCCAATGGTTCAGGCCCGGCACCCATGATCTGCTCCTGTAGTGCCCCTTAGGCAGGGCAGCAAGCCAGGTGAGAGGGAGCCCTGGGCCACTACTTAACCCTGGGACCACGAGGGTAGCTCATGGTAATGTTGCCTCTGCCCTGGACGCTGGCTTGGACCCAGCAACGACCTGGAGTCCCTGTCTCAGGCTGTGAGGGGCTGTGGCCAGAGACACACACTCAACAATGCAAGTGGGAGCCAGGAGCAAGCCCCAGCCCCTCTGAGGCTGGGTCCTGGGTGTGGCTCCAACTGCCCAAGTGGGGGCTGTAGATCTGAGCCTCTCTGTGCTCTTGGGAGCAAGAAACAGGCAGAAGCCCTGTTATCCTTGGGGGCAGGTTCAGCCACCCAAGTTGGGGCTGTGCACCCGGGCCTTTCTGCACTCTCGGGGGCCCAGAAAGGCCCCTGCCACCCTTGCAGGCTCAGAAGTTCTTGCTCCAGCTACCTGGCTTCTCCCCACTGTCAGTGCCCACTCCTATCTCAGAGCAATGTGGGGCTGAGCCTGGGTGCTGTCACAGCCCTGCCAGGGGTTCACACATTTGGGACAGTGCTGACACACCAGCCTCCTCCTGCCTCGGCCCAGTCTGGACACTGGGTGCCAAAAAGAATGGGAAATAGGCCAAATGGGGGGCTGAGAACAGCTCAGCACTGGCCTGCAGGTGCCCCCTCTTATATGCAGCCTGGGCACCAGGGATGGCAGCAGGAAGCAGATGGGATCCTGGGTGGAAGGGAACTTGTCCCCAGTGAGGCCCCACCTTTAGGCCAGGGAAAGCCTGAAGGCTGGAGGCCTGGCTGACAGTCCCATGAACCAGAGTGGGGACTTGTGGTGCCTTTTCTGGGCCTGCCCATGGCTGTTCATGGACCAGTTGGCATACACTTTCTTGCCTCTGTGGTTCATAAAAGCCCTGGGCCCAGCCAGATTAGAGCAGAGGTTGGAGAGATAGATGATGGGATGACCAGCTGCAGAGAGGAGCTACCCTCTTTGCTGAGAGATGTAGAGACAATGGGACAAACTGCCTGCAGAGAGGAGCCACCCACTCCAGGGCCTACTCACTGCAAAGAGCTGCAGGTGATGGAACAACTAGGTGTAGAGAGAAGCTACCCTTTTTACTGATAGCTGACCACTTTTTAGGATGATCAGCAGCAGAGAGGTGTTCCCTCTCTGCTGAGAACTGAACACTTGTTGGAATGACCTGCATGCAAGGATGAGCTACTCTCTCTGCTAGGAGCTGAAAACTTGTTGGGATACCCTGGCTACAGAGAGGAGCTGCCCACTTTGGGTCTTCTCTGAGTTGTTCTATTGTTCAATAAAGCTCCTCTTTGTCTTGCTTACCCTCTACTTTTCCACATACCTCATTGTATTAGTTTGCTTTCACACTGCTGACAAAGACATATATGAGACTGGGTGATTGGTAAAGAAAAGGAGGGATAATGGACTTACAGTTTCATGTGACCGGGGAGGGCTCACAAGCACAGTGAAAGGTGAAAGGCACATCTTACATGGTGACAGGCAAGAGATAATGAGAGCCAAGTGAAAAGGGTTTCCCCTTATAAAACCATCAGATCTTGTGAGACTTTTTCACTATCATGAGAACAGATTGGAGAAAACCATCTCAGTGATTTAATTATCTCCCACCAGGTCCCTCCCACAACATGTGAAAATTATGGGAGCTATAATTCAAGGTGAGATTTGGGTGGGGACATAGCCAAACCATATCACTCATTCTTCCTGGTCACAGGACAAGAACTCAGGACCCATTAAATGGTGAGGCTAAAAGATCTGTAACACAAACAAGGCTAAAACATGTCCCTTGCTTGCCACTTTGCAGGTGAAGAGAAGGAGAGAAGACCTGTGGCCCTATGAGAAACCCAACCTGGGAGCTCCCCAAGCCAGGGCTGTGACTTTCTTTTTGGGGCCCTGCAGTTACTGGTGTCTCCAAGCTTTTAGGCACCACTGCCTTCCCTGGTGCCAGCCAGGGATTCTGCTTGTCATGCACCTGGTCCAGCTGCAGCCTCAAGAGAGCTGGCACCCATGCCCACACCTGGGGCTGCCCACCCCATGGCAGCAGCCAGTGTGTCTGACTGCACTGCCCTGACACCACACTTATCCACACACCCCTCACCACTCCATGCCTGACTCACAGTCTCCCTTGGAGGTGTCAGATGCAGGTCAGTAGTGTGAGCTGAGCACAGCCTGTCAGGCCAAGTGGGTGGAACAAGCCCAGTGGGCTCGAGCAAGACTCAGGCAAAGGTGCCACTGGCCACATGTTTCTTGCCAGAAAAGTGACACCCCAAAGACTTTGTATCACCATTCTCATGATAGTGAGTGAGTTTTTATGAGATCTGATGGTTTTATAAGGGGCTTTCCCCCCTTTGCTCTGTACTTCTCATTCCTGCATCATGTGAAGAAGGACATGTTTGCTTTCCCTTCCACCATGATTATAAGTTTCCTGTGGCCTCTCCAGCCCTGCGGAACTTTGAGTCAATTAAACCTCTTTATAAATTAGCCAATGTCATGTATGTCTTCATTAGCACCATGAGAATGGACTAATACAGTAAAATGGTACTGGGTAGTGGGGCATTGCTGTAAAGATACCCAAAAATGTGGAAGCGACTTTGAAACTGGGTAACAGGCACAGGTTGGAACAGTTTGGAAGGCTCAGAAGAAGATGGGAAAATGTGGGAAAGTTTGGAATTTCTTGGAGACTTGGAGGCTTAGAAGATAGGAAGATGTGGAAAAGTCTGGAGCTTGCTAAAGACTTGTTAAACAGCTTTGACCGAAATGTTGAGAGTGATACAGAAAATAAAGTCTGGGCTGAGGTGGTCTCAGATGGAGATTAGGAACTTGTTGAGAACTGAAGTAAAGGTCACTCTTTCTATGCAAAGAGACTGGTGGCATTTTGCCCCTGCCTAGAGATCCATGGAACTTTGAACTTGGGAGAGATGATTGAGACTATCTGACAAAAGAAAGTTCTAAGCAGCAAAGCTTTCAAGAGGAAGCAAAGCATAAAAGTTTGAAAAATATGCAGCCTGACAATACAACAGAAAAGAAAAACCCATCTTCTGGGGAGAAAATAAACCTGCTGCAGAAATTTGCATAAGTAACAAGAAGCCAAATGTTAATCACCAAGACAATGGGGAAAATGTCTCTGGGGGCAGTCAGAGACTTTAACAGCAGCCCCTCCCATAACAGGCCCAGAGGCCTAGGAGAAAAGAATGGTTTTCTGGGCTGGGTCCAGGGCTACTCTGCTGTGTGCAGGCTTGGGACTTGGGGCCTTGCGTCCCAGATGCTAAAGCTGTGGCTAAAAGAAGCCAACATAGAGTTCAAGTCATTGCTTCAGAGGATTCAAGACCCAAGCAGTGGCAACTTCCACGTAGTGTTGAGCTTGCAAGCACACAGAAGTCCACAACTGAGGTTTGGGAAACTCCAACTAGATTTCAGAGAATGTATAAAAAGGCCTGGATTTCCATGCAGAAGATTGTTGCAGGGATGAAGCCTTCATGGAGAACCTCTGCTAGGGAAGTGCAGAAGTGAAATGTGGGGTCAGAGGCCCTGCATAGAGTCCCCACTTGAGCACTACCTAGTGGAGCTCTGAGAAGAGGGCCACCAACCTCCAGAACCCAGAATGGTAGATCCACTGACAGCTTGCACCATTCATCTAGAAAAGCCACAAACACTCAATGACAACCTGTGAAAGCAGCCAGGAGGAGGGTTTTTCCTGCAAAGCCACAGGGATGGAGCTGCCCAAGGCTGTAGGAGCCTACCTCTTGCATCAGTGTGACCTGGATATGAGACATGGGGTCAAAGGAGATCATTTTGGAATTTTAAGCTTTAATGACTGCCTCATTAGGTTTCAGACTTGCATGGGGTCTGTGGTCCCTTTGTTTTGGCAAATTTCTCCCATTTAAAGCCAATGTATTTACCCAATGCCTGTACCCCCATTGTATCCAGGAAGTAACTAACTTGCTTTTGATTTTGCAGGTTCATAGGCAGAAGAAACTTGCCTTGTTTCAGATGAGACCTTGGACTTGAAATTTTGGGTTGATGCTGGAATGAGTTAAGACTTTGGGAGACTGTTGGAAAGGCATCGTTGTGTTTTCAAATGTGAGGAAATGAGATGTGGGAGTGGCCAGGGAAGAATGACATGGTTTGGTTGTGTCCCCATCCAAATCTCATCTTGAATTGTAGTTTCATAATCCCCACATGTCACAGAAAAGACCTGGTGGAAGGTACTTGAATAATGGGGGCAGTTTTCCCCATGCTATTCTTGTGATAGTGGGTATATTTTCACAAGATCTGATGGTTTCATAAGGAGCTTCCCACCACTTCACTCTGCACTTCTCTTTCCTGCCACCATATGAAGAAGGACATGTTTGCTTCCCCTTCTGCCATGATTATAACTTCCCTGAAGCCTCCCCAGCCATGCTGAATTGTGAAATTAAATCTCTTTCTTTTATAAATTACCCAGTCTTGGTATGTCTTTATTAGCAGTGTAAGAATTAACTAATACAATTTTCTTTCATTCTGTGGGCTAAGAATATGAGTTTACATTTTTCAGAAAACAAACAGATGTCCAAGAAGCCATGTGTAAAAGTTCAATTTTTTATGCATACTCATCCACATGTTATGTTTTTTTTTAATACTAAGTAAACTGACTGGTGTAAAATGATATCTCATTGTTGTTTTAACCAGCATTTCTCTGATGCTTAGTGACGTTGAATAATTTTTAATAACCATGTATTGTTTTTGTGTATTTTCTCCCACTCCAGAGGTTGTCTGTTTACTCTGTTGATTATTTTCTCCTGTCCAGAAGTTTTTTTTTTTTTAATTTAAGCTCAATTTGTCTATTTTTGTTTTTGATGCCTCTGTTTTAGAGGTCTTAGTCATGAATTGTTTGCCTAGACCAATGGCTTCAAGAATGTTCCCTAGGTTTTCTTCTGGGATTTTTATGCTTTCAGATCATACATTCAAGTCTTTAATTCATTTTTAGATTATTTTTGTATATGGTGGGAGACAGTGATCCAATTTTATTCTTTTGCATATGGTAATCCAATTTTCAAAGCACCATTTATTAAAAACAGTGTTCTTTCCCCAGTGTATGTTCTTGTTGATTTTGACAAAGATTAGTTTATTCATTGGCTGTAGATATGTGTCTTTTTATCTGGAGTCTTTATTCTGGCCCATATATATATACACACACATACATATAGAGTATATGTATATATACACTATATATATAGTGTACATATATATATTTTTCAGAAGACAAACAGATGTATAGTGTATATATATATAGTATATATAGTAACCAAAAAAGAATGCTACTGATATAATACCAGTATAATATGTATATAATATATACACATTATATATACGATACATATGATGTATACATTCTTTTTGGTTACTATATATATATTCTCTCTATATATATAATATATATACTCTCTCTATATATAACATATATACTATATGTATATATGTTATTTTGTCCCACTTTTCTCTAAGAAGTGGAACAAAACAAGGATGCCTACTTTTACAATTAATATTCAGCATATTACTGGAAGTCCTCGTCATGGCAACTAGGTGACAGAAATAAAATAAAAGGCATCCAAAATGGAAAAGAGGAAGCCAAATTGTCTGTTCACTGATAATATAATTATACCTAGAAAACCCTAAATACTCTATTATTAGTATTTTGATAAAAATTGCATTGAATCTGTAGATAGATTTGAGTAGCATGGACATGTTAACAATATTTATACTTCCAATACACGAAGAGAAAAAAATATATTTTTATGTCTTTCCCAATATGTGTCATCCATGTTTTACAGTTTTCATTGTAGAGATCTTTTACTTCAGTTAAGTTTATTCCTAGGTAATTCATTTAATTCGTAGCTATTATAAATGAGATTACTTTCTTGATTTAGTTTTCAGATTGTTTGCTAATGACATACAGAAATAATAGTAATTTTTGTATGTTGATTGTGTACTCTGCAACTCTACTGCATTTGCTTGTTAGTTCTAAAAGTTTTTTGGTGGAGACGTTAGGTTCATCTAGACATAAGATTATATTATTTGAAAACAAGAATAATTTGATGACTACTATTCCAGTGTGTATGCACTTCTTTCTCTTATCTAACTGCATTCTCTAGGACTTCTCGTTATAGCTATAATAACAATGGTAAAAGTAAGCAATCTTATCTTGTTCCAGATCTTAAGAGAATGGGTTTCAGGGTTTTTTAAATCTTTGGTAAGATACAAACTGTGAGTCTGTCATATTGCTTTTATTGTATTAATGTCTGTTTATTTTATGCCTAATATTTTGAGAGTTTGTATTATAAAGAAGTGTTGAATTTTATTAAGTATTTTTAAGCATGAATTTAAATGATCACATGATTTTCTTCTTAATTCTACTCATATAATGTATCACAATTATTGATTTGCATATGTTGAAGCATTCCTGCATCCCTGAAATGAATCCTACTTGTTTATGGCAAATGATGTTATTTTGTTGTAGATTCAGGGTATATATGTGCAAGTTTGTTACAAGAGCATATTGCAAGGTGCTGAGGTTTGTGCTTCTAAGGATCCCTTTGCCCAAGTAGAAAACATCGTCCCTAATTTGTAATTTTTCTCTTTTTTTTTAACTTTTATTTTAGTTTCAGGCATACAAGTGCAGGTTTGTGATATAGATAAATTTTTTTGTCCTGGGGATTTAGTATACATATTAGTTACAAGGTAATAAGTATCATACTCAATAGCTAGTTTCTCAATCCTCTCTCTCCTCCTGACCTCCACCCTCAAGTACACACAGGTATCTGTTGTTCACTTCCTTGTGTCCATGTGTACTCAGTGTTTAGCTCCCACTTATAAGTGAGAACATGCAGTATTTGGTTTTCTACTTCTGTATTAGTTTACTTAGTATAATGACCTCCAGCTTCATTCATGTTTTGCCACACAGGAGATAACCTCATTCTTTTTATGGCTGCATAGTATTCCATGGTGGATATGTACCACATTTTCTTTATCCAGTCTACCATTGATGGACATTTAAGTAGATTCCATGTCTTTGCTATAGAGAATAGTACTGAGATGAATATAAAAGTGCATGCATCTTTATGGTAGAACAATTTATATTCCTTTGAATATATACCCAGTAATGGAATTTCTCAGTAAAATGTTAATTCTGCTTTGAGTTCTCTGAGAAATCATTGCACTGCTTTCCACAATAGCTAAACTAATTTACACCCCCATCAGCATTCTCTTTTCTCTACAACCTTACCTGCATCTGTTAATTTTTGACTTTTTAATAATAGCCATTCTGACTCGTATGAGATGGTATCTCATTGCAGATTTGTTTTGCATTTCTCTAGTTATTAGTCATATTGAACATTTTTTCATATGCTTGTTGGCTTGTTATGCATGTCTTCTTTTGAAAAATGTCTGTTCATGTCCTCTGCCCACTTTTTTATGGGGTTGTTTTCTTGTTGATTATTAGTTTGTTCCTCATAGATTCTGGATATTATACCTTTGTTGGATGGATAGTTTCCAAATATTTTCTCCCATTCTGTAGGTTGTTTGTTTACAATGCTGATAGTTTATATTGCTGCACAGAAGCTCTTTAGTTTAATTAGGTCCCACTTATCAATTTTTGTTTTTGTTGCAATTGCTTTTGGCATCTTTGCCACACAATTTTTGCTTAGGCCTATGACTAGAAGGCTGTTTTTTAGGTTTTCTTCTAGGATTTTTATAGCTGGAGGTCTTATATTTAAGGCTTTAATCCATCTTGAGTTAATTTTTATATATAGTGAGAGGTCAAGGTCCAATTTTATTCTTCTCCATATGCATAGTTTTTCTAGCAACATTTATTTCATAAGATATTCTTTTCCTATTGTTTATTTTCGTAAACTTTGTAGAACATTAGTTGGTTGTAGTTGTGCAGCTTTATTTCAGGGGTCTCTATTCCGTTCTGTTGGTCTATGTGTATGTTTTTGCTGTTTTATATTTTATAATGATTTAGTTTGTTTATTATTTGTGTCTTGAAATATATTTTACCTCTTACAACTGTAGCCAGTCTTACTCCTTTTTGGTTTCCATTTGCATCGAATATCTTTTATCATCCCCTTTTCATTCTATGTATGTCTTTATAGGTGAAATGAGTTTATTATAGGCAGCATATATTTGGGTCATGTGTCTTTTTAATCCATTAAGCCACTCAATATCTTTTGATTGGGAAATGTAGTCTATTTTAATTCAATGCTATTAATTACTTATACAAAAAGACTGATTATTTCTATTTTGTTATTTCTTTCCAGATTGTTTTGCAGTAATCTCTTCCTTTCTTCATACTTGTATTCCATTGTGTAAAAGTGATTTTCTCTGGTAGTATGTTTTAATTGTTTTGCTTTTTTTGTGTATATCTTTTTTAGGTGTTTTGATTTGAGGTTACCATGAGGCTTTAAAATAACATCTTATAATCAATTATTTTAAACTGATTACAATTGAACTCTGATAAAAACATCAACAACAAACAAGCAAACCATTGAAAAGAAAATTAAAAACAACCCTCTACCCTTAAACTCACTCCCCCGTATTTTAACTTTTTATTGTGTCTTATTTCTATTTTACTTTCTAGCATTTAAAATGTTTTTGTAGCTATTATTTTCAATAAGTTTGTCTTTTAGTCTTTCTACTCAAAATATTAGTGGGTTACACACAATTACAGTGTTATTCTGTATTTGTATTTTTACTTAGTTTTACCAGTAAGCTTTATACCTTCAAATGATTTCCTATTGCTTGCTGATGACCTTTTCTTTCAGATTGAAGATCTCCCTTTGGCATTTCTTCTAGGACAGGCCTGGTGTTGACAAAATCCATAAGATTTTATTTTTCTGGGAAAGACTTTATTTCTCATATTTATAGATTGCAAGATATTTTCACTGTATATAGTATTCTAGGATAAAATTAAAACAACTAAACTCATGGAGATAGAAAGTAATTATGGTTTTCAGAGGCTTGGAACATTACGGGGGGAATTGTATGTTATTAATGGGTGCAAAAATATAGTTATATAGAATGATTAAGGTCTAGTAGTTGCAAGTACAACAGGGTAACTATAGTCAACAATAATTAATTGCAAATGTAAGAATAACTAAAAAGTAAAATTAGAATATTTCTAACATAAAGAAATAATAAATGCTTGAGATGATGGATATCCCAATTATCCTGATTTGATTATTACACACTGTATGTCTGTATCAAAACATCACCTGTGTTCCATAAATATAAACACCTATTATGTACATATAATAGTTAAAAATTAAAAATTAAAAAAATTTTCCTAGAACAAATTTAATTTATAAAATTAAAGCATATAAAATAAATGCCCATTATTGATAAGTGTTATCAAGTATAAATGAAAAAGGATGAAGGAAAAAGACTGATGAGAATGGCAGAGTTTTTTATAGCATAATCAAGAAAGGATTCTCTGAGTAAGTTATATTTTTTGAACCAGCCAAATGAAGTAAAAAAGGAGAACATTTTCTATATAGGAAATAACAAATCCAAAAAGATTGAAGTGAGAATAAACTTTTCAGTTTCAAGGAACATCAAGAGGTGCAGAAAGTCTGTATCTTGGAGAATGAAATGAGAATCATAATAGAGGAAATCAAATCAGAGAAATATAAGAAATCTTGGTTAGGCCGGACACAGTGGCTGACACCTGTAATCCCAGCACTTTGGGAGGCTGAGGCCAGTGGATCACTTGAGGCCAGGAGTTCAAGACCAGCTTGGCTAACATGGTGAAACCCCATCTCTACTAAAAATACAAAAATTAACCAGGTGTCATGACACATGCCTGTAATCCTAGCTAATTGGGAGGCTGAGGCATGAGAATCACTTAAACCAGGGAGGCAGAGTTGCAGTGAGCTGAGATTGTGCCACTGCACTCCAGCCTGCATGATAGAGTGAGACTCCTTTTGTGTTTCAAAACAAAACAAAAAAAAAAAGAAAAGAAAAGAAAAAGAAAGAAATTTAGATTGTGCAGAGCCTGCAGTCATTATAAAAAATAGTTCACACACTTCTTGCTTGCTTGTTAGTCTATTTAAGTTGGTGGTCCATATGCCTGTCTCTTTCACATAAACAACAAGGGCCATGTCTAATTTATTTTGATATCCCTAACACTTAGCACTGGCATTTTGAAGTTATAAACTAAACATATACTGAATTGCGCATATTATAAAAAATACCTTGAAAAAAATTTGTCAATGAGTCACATTTTGATACTGAAATCAGTTTAAAGATTATTTTATTTCACTTAACCATCATAATATTCCTAAAAAGGAGAGGAATGGTCATGAAAAATGTGTGTTTTTGAAGATTAGCACTAAGTATTAGGTATATATTCTATGCAACTTCATCTCACATTTTTCTCCTATTTCTTTGTTGTATTAGCATTCTCAGTGAGGCCTAGAATACTAAATCATGCAGCTATATGGGGAATGCACTTGATTTCTAATTCATACTTTAAACGTTAGGTGAACTACCTTTCAATGAAATTGTAAGGGGGCAAGTTGGT
Source organism: Pongo pygmaeus (assembly GCF_028885625.2). Lineage (NCBI taxonomy): Eukaryota > Metazoa > Chordata > Mammalia > Primates > Hominidae > Pongo > Pongo pygmaeus. The sequence continues at coordinate 85,523,493 of NC_072396.2, read as the reverse complement.
CTTTATAGCACTCAGCCTTCCACTTCAGTATCCATCTACCTTTCATGACATTTTCATTTCTGAAGGTGCTCTTCAATGGAATTGCTCTTTCGAAGCTCTTAACTAATCCTGACTAATATGTTACTAAATTGCACCTAAAACACTTATCTACTGAGTGGTCACAATGGAACTAAAAATAATAAGAAACTCTAATGGTAGAATTTCAGGCACTTTATCATGCATAGGGAATCTATTTTATCAGACAGAGGATTATTCCAAGCACTCCTTAAATTCCATTACCTAAAGAAGCTGCCTATTCTTCAGGAAAGACATATGCATCAGGGGAAACCACCAACTGCTTTTTCAACTATAATACACCCTGTATCACTCAAGTTTCAGGTACAGAAAACAGAAAAATACTGAGATATTTTCAGCTGAAAGATATTTAATACAACAAACTAGGTGCTTAATATATTTTTGGAAGGGCTTGATGCTTAGGTACTCACTGGAACTTCAGGAACTACACCCAGAGCAATGTCAGAAAACCTAATCACCAGATAGCTAACCTGTTACTTTTGTCATAATCAGACAGGTGAGGATCGAGGTAACCTGCACTGAAATTGTTCATTGATACCTTACTTTTGCTATACTCCAGAGAACACAGAGAAGTAAGATTAGGTGACTGCCACCACCAGCATTACCATTATCATCTGACAAAACAACACCTCCACAACTGTTCTTCAGCAGTAATGAGAAGGCTTCTATCTCTCTTCAGCCTTCCAAATCACACGTAAATAAGTTAAATTGGCAGAAATAAATATTCATCCTAAACTGTAGCTGTAAAGAATCTGAGCTATGCTGTCTATTATGTTTTTAAATAACACTTGGGAATATTTTTGGATTTACAGATAAGTCACAAAAATAGTACAGATGGTTTTTATATCCCTCGAACCCAGTTTTCCCTATTGCTAATATCTTAAATTTGTATGATACATTTGTAACAACTAACAAATAAATATTGTTACACTATTACTATCTAGAGTCAATACTTTGTTTGAATGTCCTTGGTTTTTATCTAATGTCCTTTTGTGTCCTGGAATACCATCTAGATACCATATGACATTTAGTTATCATGTCTTCTTAGACTCCTCTTGTCTGTGTCAGATTCTCAGTTCCTCTTTTATTACTTTTAGCTTGAGACTTTAATAAATGTTGGTGAAGTATTTTGTAGATTGTCCTGCAGTGTGAGGTTTCACGGTATTTTTCTCATGGTTAGACAGGGTTTATAGGTTTTGCGAGGAAGATCACAGAAGTAAAGTGCCATTTTCATCACATCATATCAATAGTACATGCTATCAACACCATTTATTTTTGTAGATGTGGGCCTTGATCATATTGCTTAAATAAGGTTTGTCTATATATGTCCTTATCTATTGTGTTCCATTGTCTGATGTGTCTGTTTTGTTGAAGTTTCATGTTGTTTTAATTACTATAGCTTTATAGTGTAGTTTGAAATTAGGAAGTGTGATGCCTGGAGTTTTGTGCTTTTTTTTTTTGTGCCTTAGCTATTTGAAATTTTTGGTAGCCTCATATGAATTGTATAATTCGTATAGATTTCTATTTAAAATTCCATGGGTATTAGATAGATATTGCATTGAATCTGTGAATCATTTTGGATATTATAGATATTTCAAAAATCTGTTTTCAATTCATAACAATTAAATTCGTAAACATAGGATATCTTTCAATTTATTTGTGTCGTCTTCAGTTTCTTTCATCAAGGTTTTATCATTTTCAGTTTAAAGGTCTTTAACCTCCTTGGATTAATTTGTTCCTAAGAATATTTTTTGAAGCTATTATAAATGTAATTTTTCCATTCACTTCTTTCTCAGATACTTAATTGTTAATGTATAAAAACATTATAAATGTGTGCATGTTTATTTTGTATTCGACAACTGTAATGCACTAATTTATCAGTTCTAAGACTTTTTTGGTAGAATCTTTAGGGTTTTCTACCTATAAGATTATGTTTTCAGCAAATAGTGACAACTTCACTTCTTTCTTCCCAGTTTGGAGTCTTTATATTTCTTTAGTTTACCTAACTGCTCTGGCATAGTCTTCCAATACTATGATGAATAGAAGTGGCAGGATTGGAAATCCTTGTGTTGCTCCAGGTCTCAAAGGAAAGCCTTTCAGTTTTTCACCATTGAATATAATGTTAGCTGTGGGCTTCTCATACATCGTATTTATTGTGTTGAGATAAATTTCTTCTATACCTAATTTGGTAAGAGATGTTATTATGTAATGATGTTTAATGTTGTCAAATGATTTTTACATATAATGAAATGTTTTTGTCCTTCATTCTGTTAATATGATATATTTATTTATTTGTATATGTTGAAGCATCTCTGCATTCCAGAGACAAATCCCACTTGATCATGATGAAGGATTTTTTTAAAGTGTTGTTGAATTTGGCTATATGTAATTTTCTTTTCTTATAATGTCCATGTTTGGCTTTGGTATCAGGGTAATGCTAGCTTGATAAAAACAATATGAAAATATTCCATCCTCTTTGATTTTTTGGAACAGTTTGAGAAGGACTGGTATTAATTCTTTATTAGATGTTTGCTAAAATTTAGCAATGAAGCCATCAGGTCCTAAGTTGCTCTTTCATGGGAGACTTTTAGCTACTGCTTCAATCTCCTTACTCACTAGCGATCTGTTTAGTTTTTCTATTTCTTCTTGATACAGTCTTGCTAAGTTTCAAGTGTCCAGGAATTTATCTATTTCTTCTAGGTTATCCAATTTGTTGACATACAATTGTTCATAGTAGTCCCTTAAAATGCTTTGTATTTCTGTGATATCAGTTGTAATGTCTCCCTTTGCATTTGTGATTTTATTTACTTGAAACTTTTCTCTTTTATTTCTTAGCTTAGCTAAAGTTTTGTCAATTTTTTATCTTTTCAAGAAAACTGTTCATTTTATTTCTTGTATAGTTTTTCTAGCCTCTATTTCATTTATTACTGCTATGACCATTATTATTTTCTTCCTCCTGCTATCTTTGAAATTTGTTTGTTCTGTTTTTAGTTTCTTGAGGTGTAACATTAGGTTTTTAAATATATTTCTTCTTTTTTGATGTAGTGTTTATTGCTATAAAATTTTTTTATTTATTTATTTTTGAGGTACGGTCTCACTTTGTCACCCAGGCTGAAGTGAGTGGCACGATCATGACTCATGGAAGCCTCAACTTCTCAGGATCAAATGATTCTCCTACCTCAGGCCCCCAAGTAGCTCAGACTACAGACCTAAGCCACTACATCAAGCTAATTTATTATTATTATTACTATTATTATTATTGTAGAGACAGGGTCTCACTCTTTTGCCCCAGCTGGTCTTGGAATCCTGGGCTCAAGCAATCATCCCACCTCACCCTCCCAAAGGGCTGGGGTTACAAATGCGAGCTACTATGCCTGGACAACTTTCTACTTAAAACAGCTTTTGCTGTATCATATAAGGTTTAATATGATGTGTTTTCATTTTTATCCATCTAAAGATACTTTTTAAATTCCCCTTTTAATTTTTTCATTTACCCATTGGTTGTTCAAAAGCATTTTGTTTAATTTCCAAGTATTTTTAAATCAAAATTTCAGATACTGATTTTTAGTTTTATACCATTGCAATCAGATAATATAATTGATATAATTTTAGTTTTCTTAAATTTCCAGAAGTTTGCTTTGTGTTTTTACCATGTTTTCTATCTTGGAGAATGTTCTATGTGTGCTTGAGAAAAATATGTTTTCTGTAGTTTTGGATAGAATGCTCTGTATATGTATGTTAGGTCCATTTTTTATAAAGTGTTGTTCAATTCAAATGTTGTGTTAACTTTCTGTCTGAATTACCTGTTTATTGTTGCAAGTAAGATATTGAAGTCCCTACTACTATTGTATTGCAATGTATTTCTCCCTTTATTTTCTTTAACATTTGTTTTACATATTTAATTCCTCCAATATTGGGTGCATATATATTAATAGTTATATTTCGATATGGTTTGTATCTGTGTCCCAACCAAATCTCATGTCTAATAGCAATCCCTAATGTTGGAGGAGGGGCCTGGTGGGAGGTGATTGATCATGGGGGCAGCTTTCTCATGAATGGTTTAGCACCATCCCTTTGGTACTCTACTCACAATCATGAGTGACTACTTGTGAGATCTGGTCATTTAAAAGTGTGTAGCACATTCCCTTTCTCTCTCTCTTGCTCCTGCTCCCAACATGTGAGACATCTTACTTCTCCTTTGCCTTCTGCCATTATTAGATGCTCCCTGGGGCCTCCTCAGAAGCAGAAGCTGTTATGCTTCCTGTACAGCCTGCAGAACAGCTTGCCAATTACATCTTTTTCTCTATAAATTACCCAGTCTCAGGTATTTCTTTATAGCAATGTGAGAATGGACTAATTCCAAAAATTGGTACCAATGAGTTGGACATTGCTGTAAAGATACCTGAAAATGTGGAAATCACTTTGGAAGTGGGTAATAGGTAGAAGTTGGAAGAGTTTGGAGGGTTCAGAAGAAGATAGGAAGATGAGGGCAAGTTAGAACTTTCTAGAGACTGGGTGAATGACTGTGGCTAAAATGCTCATAGTGATAGGGACAGTGAAGTTCAGACTGATGAAGTCTCAGATAAAAATGAGAAACATATTGGGAACTGAACCAACAGTCACTTTTTTATGTCTTAGCAAAGAATTTGGCTGCACTGCACCCATGCCCTAGGGATCTGTGGAACTTTGAACTTGAGAATGTTGATTTAGGGTATCCAGCAGAAGAAATTTCTAAGCAGCAAAGCATTTAAGATGTGGCCTGGCGGCTTCTAACAATCTTTTCTCATATGTATGAAAAAAGAAATGACCTACAGTTGGAATTTATATTTAAAAGGGAAGCAGAGCATAAAAATTTGGAAAATTGGCAGCCTGTCTATGTGGTAGAAAGGAAAAGCCCATTTGCAGGGGATAAATTCAGTCAAGCTTCAGAAATAAGTAAAATGAGCCAATTGTTAATAGCTAAGACAATGGGAAAAATGCCTCAAAGGCATTTTAGAGATCTTTGTAGCAGCCTCTCACCTCACAAGCCTGAAGTCCTAAAAGTACTGAATGGTTTTTGTCGGCCAGGCTCAAGGCCTGCTGCCCTGCACAGCCTCCGAAGATTGCTCCCTATATCCCAGCTGCTCCAGCTGCAGCTGTGGCTCAAAGGGGCCCAGGTAGACCTTGGGCCACTGCTTCAGAGAATGTAAGTCATAAGCCTTAGCACCTCCTGTGATTTTAAGCCTGTAAGCGCACAGAGTGGAAGAGTTGAGGCTTGGGAGCCTCTATATAGATTTCAGAAGATGTATGGAAATGCCAGGATGTTCAGCCTCTGCTGAAGGGGTGGAGCCCTAATGGAGAAACTCTACTAGGGCAATGTGGAGAAAAAAAATATTGAGTTGGAGCCCTCACAGAGAGTCCCCACTGGGGTAATGCCTAGTAGAGCTGTGAGAAGAAGGCCACCATCCTCCAGACCTCAGAATGGTAGATTTACAAGCAGCTTGCACCCTGCACTTGTAAAAGCTGCAGAGAGTCAATGCCATCCCATGAGAGTCACTACAGGGGCTAAATCCTGCAAAGCCACAAGGGCAGAGCTGCCCAAGACCTTGGGAGCCTACCCTTCACACTACAGTGCCCTAGATGTGGGACATAAAGTCAAAGCTTTAAGATTTAATGACTGCCCTGCTGGGTTTCAAACTTGCACGGGGCCTGCAGTCCCTTTCTTCTGGCCAATTTCTTTCTTTTTGAATAAGATTACTTACCCAAATACCTCTATCCCCATTGTATCTTGGGTGCAACTACTTTGTTTTTTATTCTACAGGCTCAAAGGAAGAAAAGACTAGCTTTGTCTCAGATGAGACTCAGGACTTTGGCATTTTGAGTTAATGCTGTAATAAATTAAGAGTTTGGGGAACTGGGCCAGGTGTGGTGGCTTATGCCTGTAATCCCAGCCCTTTGGGAGGCTGAGGCAGGTGGATCACCTGAGGTTGGTAGTTCAAGACCAGCCTGACCGACATGGAGAAACCCCATCTCTACTAAAAAAATACAAAATTAGTCAGGTGTGGTTGCACATGCCTGTAATCCCAGCTACTTGGGAGGCTGAGGCAGGAGAATTGCTTGAACTTGGGAGGCAGAGGCTGTGGTGAGCCAAGTTTGCAACATTGCACTCCAGCCTAGGCAACAAGAGTGAAACTTCATCTCAAACAAAAGAAAAAAAAAAGAGTTTGGGAACTGTTTGGGAGGCATGATTGCATTTTGCAATGTAAGAAGGACGTGAGATTTTGGAGGCTAGGAGTAGAATAATATGCCTTGGATCTGTGTCCCCTCGAAATCTGTCAAATTATAATCTCTGATTTTGGAGGTGAGACCTGGTGGGAGGTGATTGGATTATGGGGTCAGCTTTCTCATGAATGGTTTAGCACCACCCCGTTGGTACTGTTCTTATAATCCTGAGTGACTTCTCATGAAATCTGGCTGTTTAAAAGTGTGTAGGACTGTCTCCCCTTTTTGTCTTATTCTCCTGCTTCCACCATGTGAGATGTCTCATTCCCCCTTTGCCTTTTGCCATGATTAGAAGCTTCCTGAGCCTTCCCCAGAAGCAGAAGCCACTATGCTTCCTGTATAGTCTTCAGAAGGAAGAGCCTATTAAACCTATTTTCTCTATAAATCACCCAGTCTCAGATATTTCTTCATAGAAGTGTGAAAATCAACTAATACACAGCCTCTTAAAGAGTTTACTCCTTTATTATTATATAATGCCCCTCTTTGTATTTTTTAAAATAATTTTTGACTTAAAGTTTTTTTGATATTAGCATAGTTACCTCTCCTCTCTTGAGTTCAATATAAGTGGAATATCTTTTTCCATTCTTTTGAATTATCCATTATACATGAATTTAATTCATGTATATTCAAGTTAATTAATGATGGATAACAACTTACTGCTGTCATTTTGTTAATTGTTTTCTGGTTGTTTTGTAGACATTTTTTCTCCTATTTTTGTTCTTTCTTTATGGTTTGATGGTTTTCTGCACTGCTATGCTTTGAATCATTCCTGTATTTGCTACGTTCCTACTAAAGAGATTTGCTTTGTGGTTATTATGAAGTTTACAGAGTATCTTATAAGGACAATAGCTAATTTCATGCTGATAACAATTTAACTTTGATTACAAACAACAAATCTACACTTTTATTTACACACATTTTATGTTTTGATGTCAGAATCTACATCATTTTATATTTGTTAACAATTATTTTGGCTTAAGATATTATTAATAGTTTTTTTAATCCTCTTACTAGGAATATATTATTGTTACAGTCCTGGAATATTATGAATAAGGCTCTGCTTTACTTATGCCACTGAGATTTGTGCTGTCATGAGTTTTCTGTTATTATCAGGTTTTTTGTTTCAGTTTAAAGAATTTCCTTTAGTAATCCTTGTAAGGCAGGTATAGAGGTGATAAACTCCCTTAGTTTTATTTTTGTCTGGGAAAGTTTTTGTTCTGAAAGACAGCTTTGCTTAATAAAGCATTCTTTGTTGTATTTTTTTCTTTCTTTAATTACTTTTAATACATAATCCCACTCTCTCCTGGTATATAAATTTCTTCTGAAAAATCCATTGATAATCATATTGAAAAGTTTTGTATGATACATATTTCTTATCTCTTGCTGCTCTCATAAGTTTTTTTTTTCTTTTTTCTTTTTCTTTTTTTCTTTTTCTTTGTTTCTTTTTTTTTTTTTTTTTTTTTTTTTTGAGACAGGGTCTCACTCTGTCTCCCAGTCTGGAGTGCAGTGTTGCAATCATGGGTCTTTGCAACCTCAATTGCCCAGGTTCAAGTGATCCTCCCACCTCAGCCTAACCCAAGTAGCTGGGACTACAGGTACATACCACTGTGCTTAGCCATTTTTTAATTTTTGTAGAGATGAAGTCTCACTTTGTTGTCTAGATTGGTCTCAAACTCTTGACCTCAAGAAATCCTCTCACTCTGGCCTCCCAAAGTGCTGGAATAACAGGCATGAGCCATCACACCCAGACATGTCTTTGGCTTTTGACAGTTTTAGTATTACGTGTTTTGGTGAATTGCTCTTTGGGTTGAATTTGATTGGAGATCTCTGTGCTTCCTGTACCTGGGTATTAGAATATTTCCCCACATTAGGAAAGTTTTCAGCCGTTATTTTTTTAAAATATGCTTTCTGCTCTTTTGTCTCTTTCTTCTCTTACTGCAACCCTTATTTTTGAAGGTTTGGTCTCTCGATGGTCTCTCACAATTCCCATTGGCTTTCTTTTTTTTTTTATTGTTTTGTCTTTTTGCTCCTATTATAGGATAATTTCAAATGTTCTGTCTTCCAACTCACTGAGTCTTCTGCTTGATCATGATTGATGTCAAATATTTCTATTGAATTTTTTAGTTCAGTAATTTTATTCTTTGTCTCTAAAAATTGTATCTTTTTATCATTCTTATTTCTTCATCATAGTTCTCACTTTGTTTGTGTACTTTTTTTTCAAATTTAATAAAATTATCTGTCTATGTATTCTTGCAGCTTACTGGACCTCTTTATTTTTATTATTCTAATTTCCTTGTCATTCATGTTATAGATGTCTATTTCTTTGAGTTCCATTACTGGAACTTTATTAGTATCTTTTGGAGATGTCATGATTCCCTGATTCTTCATAAGTCCTGTGTTCTTTCATTATTGTTTGAATATATAAGGAGTCATATACATATCCTGGCCTTACAGGTATTCTTTTTGAAAGAATAAACCTTTATTGCTTAAACTAGTTGTGATTCTGGAAGGACCAGCTGGTGACAACACCAGGCAGGCAGAACTTGCTGTGAGTGTTTTAGTTGGCTGGGCCTCTGTCATTGCTCTGTTTGGTAGAGCTGATAGCTGGGCTCTGCTGTCTGCTGAGACCACTGGCTGGGCTGGGCTAGGCTATCATATAGAGCTGCTGGGTGGGTACTTCAATGGCTTCTTGTAAAACCATTCACAGGAAACCTTCCCCAGCTGGGCCATTTGGCTATCTGAGATTTGTAGTTGGGCAGTACTGCAGGCTGGGCTCTAAGGTTAAGCAGAGGTTGCTGCTCAGTAAAGGTAAGGCCAGGGGCTGTGCTCCTTAAAAATGCACAATTGAGAATTGCATTCCTGTCAGGATGGAGCTATGGTGTAGACTTTTAGCTGAGTTGAGTTTCTGTTTACCTTCCTGGGTAAAGCATGTCTAGTCTCTGTGAATCTCCAAAATGAACATAGATGAAAATATCCCTATCTGGGTGAAATTGTTGGGTGACTTTTTGGCTGATTGTAGCCGCTTGACACCCCAGGTCAAGCCGATCTATATCCTTTTCTTCTGTTTCCCTGCCTGGACAGAGCTGTTGAGAGGACTTTTTTTTGCTGGGTGAAGCCACTGCTTGACTTCCTGGATCAAACAGGTCTAGTGCTTACATTTCTTAATAATGGTAAGAGGTGGGTGTCTTCATGCTTGAGTGGTCATTGGGGTGAGTCCTTGGGCTGGGTGTGTAGACTAGCAGTCTAAGTACTCAAGCTTGGTCAAATTTCTCACTGTGCTTCTGAAGGTGACCAGTTCAGTTTTGCAGGTGACCTTCGAGGTTAGTTGGTACCTGCCATCAGGCATTATAGCTAACAAAAATACAGATGTACCATCAAGATCCATGCATAGGTCACTATGACCTGTGCCATCTTTCTTTGTTTCTGTCTTATTCCAGGCAGCTTAGTGATGCCATTTTTTTCTAGTGTTTCCTTTAGTGCTACTTCTCCTAGAGTATTTACTGAAATGAGATTAGATTGGGATTTCTGGGAAGTGTCTTGGAGTGTTAGGGAAACTAGATAACTGTCTTCAGTTTTCATTTCCTCCTGTAGATACTAAGCACCCAGGAAAATTCTCTCCATTTGGTTTTATTCCAACTTGAGGGAGAAGGATGGGTGACATGGTCTAATTTGGAATTCACTCGTTTCTGCGAACAATGTGGTTATCTTAGGCTTGTTTCCAAGTATTGGGGTTTTTTAAAGGATGTTATGGTGTGTGGATAGTCAGCAGTTGAACTTTCTTCATGAGAAATGGAGCCTGAGACATCCAGTTCCACCATCTTTCTGATTTTATGTCTTCAATTTCTTTTAGTATTAAAAACCAGTATCCATGTGCTAGATGTGGCAGTTAATATTGGTGTGCAGTTGCTTCTAGGACCTCTCAGCTGACACAGAAGGAAATATTTACATATGAGTATATGAACATACTTGTGTCTATAAATGTATCTATAAATATTTATATGTGTAATTATCTGTATCTCTGTTACGCTAAACATAATGTCTCCAACTCTAAACCATTAGCACATATATCATTCTAGTCACCAACCTTGCGTATATGTAAACTCTTAGTCCAATAGCAATAAACGGCATGTCTACCATCGTCCAGACATTTGCTTACATGTTAAATTATAGTATAAATATATATTGGTTTCAGAGTTGTTAATCCATACATCTGTGAGAAACAACTTTACAACCTAGACTACACTGCTTATGTACAGTTTCTTTTATTTTTAATTTTTAGTTTTTATTGACTTTCAAAGTTACTTAGCTCAGTACCTGTTTTCCTCCAAGTCCTTCACAGAGCTTGTTTCATACAGTTGTATTATACATATGTAGATACTTTTGTTGAAGTCCACATTCAATCTTAGTATCTCCTGAACTCCTAATTGATTTTTTCAAGAATTTACTTACATTAAGTTTCACAATATGGTGCTATAAAAGTCCATAGGTTTTGACAAATACATATTATAATAAATATACCTGCACTCTTTCACAAAGGCTCATCCTCCTACTTCAAAAAATCTCCTATACTTCCTTCTGTATTACATTTTCTCTTCCTCAAATGCTTGGTAACAACTAATTTGTTTTCACTTTCTATAGTTTTGCCTTTTCCAGAATGACATGAATGAAATCATAGAGAATGTAGAATTTTCAGACTGTCTTTTTTTACTTAGAAATATGCATTTAAGATTCAGTGATTTTTATATGGATTGATAGTTTATTCTTTTTTATTACTCAGTGGCAGTCCGTTTCATCGATAGTTCATTCCTGTTTATTATTGAATAGTATTCAATACCTCCAATTTCACTCACCTACTAAAGGATATCCTGGTTGCTTCCAGTTTTTGGTAATAAAGAATAAAAATACTACTAATAGGTTTTATTTGCAGTTTTTTTGTAGACTTAAGTTTTCAGTTACCTTACATAAATACATAGGAGAGTGGGACTGTTGGGTCATGTGGTAAGATAATGTTGAATTTATAAGAAACTGCCAAATTGCCTTCTAATGTAGCCATACCATTTTACATTCCCACAAAAAAAAAATAAGGATTACTGTCTACATTCTTGTCAGTAATTGTTAATTCTCAATTTTCAGTCTAATAGGTAGTGCTATCTTACTGTTGTTTATAAATTATTTTTAAATTTCCAGCCTCTGTAATATAGGATTGCACACTAGAAAGTGGTTGGGATGAATACTGAGTGCCAATTGACTATATCTACAACAGGTTACTTGAGTTGCTTGGGGGTACAAAGATAACAACTGGGGCAGTTGTTAACCTCAGTTGGCATTTTCTACAAGACTGAAAATGCATATTAATCAATGTATATAGGGAAATGCTCAAATGGAAACAAAACTTCAAACATCTCTGTGAAAAACAGGGGGAGAAAAACAGCACCTTTTGATCTGAGTCAGAGAGTATTTATTAAGCACCTGCTACTCACAAGATATTGTGTTAGACATTGCAGGATATCCAAGGATGACTGTGAAACAATATAGCCCCTTAATAAGTCTGTACATTTCTCAACTTACAGAAAAACTCCACTGATAAACTTATTTTCTTCCCTCTATTTGGTAAGATATTCATCCTCTATGTACCCAGAGCATACTGAAATATAATTTGATAAATATGGAATAAGATAAAGGACATGAGCATTTTAGATTTAAATCCAGGTAACATGGCATACACGCTCTGTGATGTTTCATAAAGTTTCTTAACGTCTATGGATTTCTTTTTTTTGTTTTTTTAAATATGAATAATACTATACTATGTCTAATGTATTTAAATGTGTGTCCCATGTATTTAATATAGGTAAAATGAATAGTATACAGTATGAGCTTAGAAAATATATCAATTAGCAATATCTTCTAGTTCTATTAATCTAGTATACAAAAACTCTAGTAGCTGCCATAGAGTTAGCTATATGGGATAGGAATGGTGGAGAGAAAGCAAGAACCTATCAGGTAGAATTTCATGGAATAATTGAAATTTAATCTGGGCCATAAAATACAAATAAATTCCAACAGGTGGAGTCTGGGAGAATGACATTGCCTAAAGAAGCATTCTCTCTCATAAAACATTTATTTGCCTAGAGGTAGAAACAATCTGAACAGTAAAATTTAGACTGTATTTTGGTAAGAAATGTTTCTCATTAAGTTTTACTTTTATAAATCACCCACATTAATGACATATGCACATAGTATATTGGAAAGTAATGGGACAAATGATTCTTAAAGAAAAAAAGGAAATGTCACATGATTAAAATATTGGAATATGACAGGAACAAGATCTGTTTTAAGGAAATATTCTAAGCTTCCAATTCAATACTTAAGATGTTTACAACTGAAAGTCATCTTTCATTATCCACCTCACTGGGCACATGTTGGCTTGTTTGCTGCCCTGCTACATACAGTGTTCTTTCCAAGAAAGTTTGGTACACAATTTTGGAAATTTAAAGATGAAGCAAGTCAACCCCGACCCCAGGCTAGCCAACTACTCAGAGCATTGAATTTCTAAGATGTCAGAAGCTCCAGGTGTTGCTTGTAGAAATTCACCTAAAGAACTCACCAGCCTAAAAAACATGACTTCCTTTTTATTAGTCTGGAATGGTTTGAAAACAAACTCTGTCTTTGTGGGCTGACATATTTTGGAGAAGTTTGGAGTCCCACAGTAGTTAACACCCTAACCTTTACCAGAGGCAGTGCTTCAGTAGTGTACATTAGGTTATTTATTTAATCAATTTCTCTACTTTAGAATTTACTATTTTTTTCAAATTTGGCCACCAAATTCCACCCAATGAAACCATCACTTCACTAACTTTTGCTTGTAGTATTAATATTCAAATGGTAGTCTCCAAATTATAGATTGTCTAGGGACACATTTGATATATAGTCATAGTATTACACGAAGTGTTCTGATAGTTATTTTGGACAAAAGATTAAAAATTATTTTACCCTTTAATTTGTAAAAAAATGAGATTATCTTTCAATAACAAAAAATGTTATTATATTCAAAAATGATTCTCAGCAGAACATGAGACATGTAACCGATCATGAATTGCCATTAAGTGCAAAATATTTGAAAGATTAATATATGCCTTTCACTTGATTCCAAGGACGTTGGTTACATAACAGCTGCATTTGATCAGGTGATTCTTCAGAGAATATGTTCAAGCACTGTGTCTTTGAATTTAGCTTAATAAAAAATTAGTTACATATGTTAAAATATAGATAGATTATAGATAGATAAAAAATTTAAGGTAGAAAATAGTGCAAATTAAAGTGGTTTTTTCCCTTCTCTTTCCATGTTTCTAATTTTATTTACTTTATTTCTTTTGAAATTGAAACATCTAGACTAAAATTTGTTTAAGTTAATGCAAAAGCACACAAAATTATTTGGGCCAGAGAGAAAAGTTGTGAGGGCCTGTAATTACCTTATATATATGCTTGTATGCTAAACTTCTGCTTCCTAATAGTGTGTTGCTCCAATGTACTTCCTTTTTTAAAAATTTTATTATTATTATACTTTAAGTTTTAGGGTACATGTGCACAATGTGCAGATTAGTTACATATGTATACATGTGCCATGCTGGTGTGCTGCACCCATTAACTCCTCATTTACATTAGGTATATCTCCTAATGCTATCCCTGCCCCCTCCCCCACCCCACAACAGTCCCCGGAGTGTGATGTTCCCCTTCCTGTGTCCATGCGTTCTCATTGTTCAATTCCCACCTATGAGTGAGAACATGCTGTGTTTGGTTTTTTGTCCTTGCAATAGTTTGCTGAGAATGATGGTTTCCAGCTTCATCCATGTCCCTACAAAGGACATGAACTCATCATTTTTTATGGCTGCATAGTATTCCATGGTGTATATGTGCCACATTTTCTTAATCCAGTCTATCATTGTTGGACATTTGGGTTGGTTCCAAGTCTTTGCTATTGTGAATAGTGACACAATAAACATACGTGTGCATGTGTCTTTATAGCAGCATGATTTATAATCCTTTGGGTATATACCCAGTAATGGGATGGCTGGGTCAAATGGTATTTCTAGTTCTAGATCCCTGAGGAATTGCCATCTGACTTCCACAAGGGTTGAACTAGTTTACAGTCCCACCAACAGTGTAAAAGTATTCCTATTTCTCCACATCCTCTCCAGCACCTGTTGTTTCCTGACTTTTTAATGATTGCCATTCTAACTGGTGTGAGATGGTATCTCATTGTGGTTTTGATTTGCATTTCTCTGATGGCCAGTGATGATGAGCACTTTTTCATGTGTTTTTTGGCTGCATAAATGTCTTCTTTTGAGAAGTGTCTGTTCATATCCTTCGCCCACTTTTTGATGGGGTTGTTTGTTTTTTCCTTGTAAATTTGTTTGAGTTCATTGTAGATTCTGGATATTAGCAGGCCAACAGTCAGATTCACCAGTGTACTTCTAATATTTTCCTACTGCTAAAAGTAAGAAGAGAAAGTAATAAAAATAAATGTAAAAGCAAACTTGAGGGATTCCTTTTAAGTCCACTACCAGAATATCTCCTCTCGAGGAAAAGATGTGGAAAAAAATAACACATCTTCTCAATGTCAGATGGCTACTGTGATAGATTTCCTTGAATTCCAGGGGCCACACGGTGGTTCCTAATTAGAATATTTGAGCAGTGACTTATCATGGTAGAGGTAATTGGCTATGGCTATGGTGACATTGAACCCATCCACTGAAACCAAAAAGCTACTAGTTTTCAGTGGGGGCCAAAACAAAATAAGGCTCTGCAAAATATCCAGGCTGCTATGCAAACCGTACTGCTACTTGGTTCATATGATCAAGAAGAGTTGGGCCAAGCACAGTGGCTCACACCTGTAATCCCAGCACTTTGGGAGGCAGGTGAATCACCTGAGGTCAGGAGTTCAAGACCAGCCTGGGCAACATGGTGAAAACCCGTCTCCACTAAAAATACAAAAATCTAGCTGGGTGTGGTGGCAGACACCTGTAATCCCAGCTACTCGGAAGGCTGATGCAGGAGAATCGCTTGCACCCAGAGCTGGAGGTTGCAATGAGCCGAGATCATGCCACTGCACTCCAGCCTGAGCAACAAGACCAAAAATCCGTCAAAAAGAAAAAAAAAAGAAAAAGAAAAAGAAGAAGAAGAAGAAAGAAGAAGACTCAATTGTGCTTGACCATGTCAAAGGCAAATAGAGATGCTGTTTGGATCCTTTATCAGGCACCTATAGGTAAATCTCAGTGTTGCCTCCTAGGATATTGAGACAAAGCCTCGTCATCCTCTGTAGATAACTACTCTTTTTATGTACAATAGTTCCTGGCCTGTTACTGGGCCTGTATAGAGAAATGGGCTCTTAACCATGGGCCACCAAGTTACTGTACAACCTGAGCTTCCCATCATAAACTAGGTGTCATCTGATGACAAAATGAGAGATAGACATAGGGGTCAGAGAGGTGAACACACCACCTACACAATTCCATTGTAGGATATGGCTTAGATCTGGCCAAATTGATTTTGAACCCTTTTCTGAATTGAAATGCTTCACTTGAATTGAATTAAATGCTTACTTGAATTGAGCTGTAGGCTTCCTGCTTCAGGGAAGAGCTTACCGCAATAAATTTGCACAATGGCACGGAACGGGCAAGCATGTGTGCTTCTTGTGGGCTACCAGTACTTCAAAGACAATAGAAGAAAAACTTGAATCCTGTACATTTAATTTTTTTACTCAAACTAATACATTTTATAAATAACTTAGTGAGAAGTCAAGGGTGGAGGAAGCTGAGAGAATACTGAAGTATTTAAAAAGAACTATTTTCACATGGAAACGTGAAGAATTGGGAAATACATTTCCACGTAATAACTGTATTTTCCCAGAGACATTATCATGAGTCCCATGCTTTTGATTCTCTTTTCAGTGGTGTGGGTAACACTCTAAGAAAAAATAGCCCTGGCCATTTGTGATGATTAATACTGAGTGTGAACTTGATTGGATACAAATTATTGTTCCTTGTTGTGTCTGTGAAGGTGTTGCCAAAGGAGATTAACATTTGAGTGAGTGGGCTGGGAAAGGCAGACCCACCCTTAATCTGGGTAGGCACCATCTAACCAGCTGCCAGCATGGCTAGAATATAAGCAGGCAGAAAAATATGAAAAGAGAGACTGGCCTAGCCTCCCAGCCTACATCTTTCTCCTGTACTGGATGCTTCCTGCCCTGGAACACTGGAGTCCAAGTTCTTCAGTTTTGGAACTTGGACTTGCTCTCCTTTCTTCTCAGCCTGCAGATGGCCTATTGTGGGACCTTGTAATCATATGAGTTAATACTTAATAAACTCCTCTCTCTCTCTCTCTCTCTCTATATATATATATATATATACACACACATATATATACATACATATATATACACATATATATACATACATATATATACATATATACATATATACGTATATATATACATATATACATACATATACATATATACATATATACATATATACGTATATATACATATATACATACATATACATATATACATATATACATATATACATATATACATATATACATATATACATATATACATATATATACATATACACACATATATATACACATATATATATACATATATATGTATATATTCCATTAGTTCTGTCCCTCTAGAGAACCCTGACTAATACACCATCTTTCTCTAATATGCGTGTGTGTGTGTTTGAAAAATAAAAGTAAAAACAGAAAGGGTATAAGATAGAGGCCTTTGGTACTATTTTCTCTCTATTAATGCCGTTATGTCCCCTGAGAAACAGAGAGTTACTAGAATATTGCTATGACTCAAAATGTTGGCCTCCATAGGCACCAACACTGGAGCCAGTCTCCTGAACATATGCTCTCAATATGCCAAATATTGTTGGTTAAAAGACAGTACCAAAGTGTCAAAAGTATCAAATTACTTATGCCAAAGTTGGGACTTTTTGAGATCAGTGTGTTTTATTTAGGTCTTTCATCAATGTAATTTCATGAAAGGCACTCTCAAATTTCCCATAGCCTTTCAAACTCATATCCCCTCTCAGTTTTGAGTTTATTTCTGTTCCTCCCAGTAATTATAGCACCCCCCTCCACACATACATACCATCCACACTCCCATTACAAGACGCACACACATGCACGCATGGACACACACATTCAGGCTATCATTAAAAGTTCTATATCTCATTCTCTATTCAGAGTACTTCACCCACTTGCTTTAACTGAAAATTTGATTTTTCTCTCCTTGTACAGTGTATTTTTCTGAATGCACTCTTGAATGAGTCTATTTATTATGTTGCATGAAGCCAAGAATGGTGTTGATATTTTCTTATTCTCTCAGGGCTACTTACAAGTTATGAATCTGTTACATTTCTACTATTTTAAAGGCTTATCCCCGTTTGAGATAAACTAACTGGCTACACAATTTTCTATTTTTTCTCATATTTTCCTTTATTCCTGGAAACTCCCATTCATGCACTGAATTTTGAAAAAGCTAGTTAACAGCCTTTATCTCCAGTCAATTGCTATCATATTCCTAGTTAATAACATCCATGAAGAAGACATATTTAATATGAAATCTCACAATTCATTGCATTACCTGATTTCAGTGAACCTAACTTTCTATTAAGGTTAGAATATCTAACCCAATTTACACTTTGGATCTTTATATTTTTGGTATATTTCTTAAATCCTAAATTCCTATATCATAGTATAGTAAAGACCATGGTGCTCTGTCTCCTCAGGAACATCACATTAGTTTCATCACCTTCTAGGCCTGTTTTCTACTGACAGCTCTCAGCTGCAGTGCTCCCCAGAAATTTCCCTCAAGCCAAGAAAATTATCCAAGTACATTAGGTATCTCTTGCTGCATAAAAAATTACTCTGCAATTTAATGGTTTACTACTAATAACCCAGGACACTCAGGGTTAGAGGAACTTTATGAATTCCTCATAAAATTTTATGAATGCCACCTTAATAAATGTATCATCCAGGGTCTTTGGCCATATTAGTAATCCAGAGTTAAGCAAGCTCAACGATGTTCACTCTTCTACCTGAATACATATGGGCTGAATTTGAATAATTTACAGTTATAAATATTTACTTTAAAAATCAACATATATGAGTAAATTTTATGGTATGTAAACAATATCTCACTAAGGCTGTTTTGTTTTTTTAAGAAAAATAAAAATTAAATTTGTTGGCTTAAAACAATACACATTTCTTATCTTTTGAGATAGAAATCTAGACAATGCTTAGTTTATTCCTTTGCTTCATGATCTCTCCAAAGCATCAATCAAAATGTCGGTCAAGGATGAGAACTCATCAAAAGGCTTGACCACGGAGGAATTTACTTTTAGTTCACCTACGTAAGTTTTTCTCAATTGATATTATAAACCTTTCTGTGGTGCTCCTGGCATGTGTCCTTCACCCTTTCAGCATATGTCCTTAACTTCTATTTCAATGAAAACAAATGCCATCAGATGTAATCTACCTCAATCATCTCATGCGCAATTGCTAAAGCTTCATGCATCCCTCTTCAATGTTACCCCACCTTTTATTCTAGTCTTAGAAGATAAACTTTCCTTATTCTTGTCTAGAGCTAATTGTTCCATCTGTATCCTTTTGTATATATTCTCCCAAATTCCTAGGCATATCTCCATCAAGTAACTCTCCTTTCACCCCCACAGTCAACATCTCTTCCTCTGCTAGTTTTGCAGCATTAAATTTATATAACTGTCTCCAATCCCATAATCACCTCTATTAACTCTGTTTCTTTCTATCAAGTACTTCTAAATACCATATTTAGCTATCTCTTCTCATTTTAACAAATTTTATTCTTATGATTTCTAACTTCTTATTATCATAATCAATTCCAAGTTGTTTTTACCTCCATCACTCTATTTACTAAAGTCACAAATAAGTTCTGGTTACATCAAGTAGTTACTTTCAACCTATTATTGTATTGGATTTTTTTCTCTATTTGGCTCTGTCAATCAATCACTAACTGTTGAAACTCTTTCTCTTTGTTCACATGACATCAACTTTCCTGGATACCCTTCTTTCTTACAAGTTCTCCTCAGCCACTTTCATAGGCATAACTCCCTTAAATAGTATTTCTTAAGTGTAGTTATTCCTGAAAAGTTTCCAGAAGTCAAATGGAAACGTATCCTAATGTCTAAAGTTGAAATAATTCGAGCTAAAAAATAGCACTAGTGTTGGTTGTAATCAAAGATTAAAATAAATATCTTTAAAATCATAGTGTAAATAAGCAATCAATAAATAAAGCAAACCTTCCTTACAGAACATTACAAATAGTTCATGCAAAATTAATGAGATAATTAGAAAGTGTCATTAAAACACCATAATAATATTTGCTGCAGCCAACATACATTGGTGAATAATAAAAATTAGTGGGTAAAACTTTAAGTAGAAATAAGATATGTGCATAACCTCAAAGTATCCCCCTCAAAATAATTACTAGTTACTGTGGTAGTTTTAACATATGTCCACACATTCTTTGATTCTCTTCCTTCCAAGAGGTAAGGCCGACTTCCTTTCTTTTGAGTGTGGATTATCTTAGTTACTTACTTCCAAAGAATAGCGTATGGGAAAGAAAACATAGTTTTACCGTGAAGAAACTTAACAGATAACAGCTTAAATGATCAAGGTTAGCATCACTGGTGACAAATTATGTTAATATCACATAATCTCTGATAATACATAATGAGAAGGCACTTCATCTCTGTGGTACTTTTCTTCGAAACCCACAATCCTAATGTAATTATGAGAAAGCATCAGTCGAACTCAAACCGAGAAATACTCCGAAATTCACTTTTCAAGTTTCAGGAACATAATAAGAAAAGATACACAAACTGTCACAGAACAAAGGAGGCTAAGTAAACATGATAAAAGCAATGTGATAGGTATCCTAGATTGAATCTTGCAGCAGCAAAAAGACAATTGTAAAAACAACCAAGTGAAATCCATATCAAGCCAATAGTTTTATCATCAGGATTATACCAATGTTAATTTATCTATTTTGATAAATGTATCATAATTATGTATTTTTTACAAAAAACCAAACACCGCATATTCTCACTCATAGGTGGGAATTGAACAATGAGAACACATGGACACAGGAAGGGGAACATCACACTTCGGGGACTGTTGTGGGGTGGGGGGAGGGGGGAGCGATAGCATTGGGAGATACACCTAATGCTAGATGACGAGTTGGTGGGTGCAGCGCACCAGCATGGCACATGTATACATATGTAACTTACCTGCACATTGCGCACATGTACCATAAAACCTAAAGTATAATAATAATAATAATAAAAGAAAAGAAAAAAAAAAAAAGAAAAAAAAAAAAGTAATTATTCCCCAATGATTCATCTTCTACTTAACAACTCTTATCATTCTACATGTTCTTAGGCAACATAATTCAACAAGATGATCTCAAATACCATTTATATGCTAATAACCCCCAAATCTCTATTATCATTCCAGAACTTTTGCCTGGACTTCAAATTTAATAAAATTTCTTTAATAAAGAAGTAAGCAAATAAATGAATAAATATAATGCTAAATATATTTATATGAATAAATATAATCTTTAAAGGCTCAACTGAAACGTTTTTAAGAAAAATTAAGAGAAGTAGCATTTTGTAGTAAAAAGTCAGGATTAGGAGGAAGAAACTAGGGTTTTGTCTTACATATCCACTCTTATCCATGTTAGTTGAATAAACTGTATCAAATCTATAATCTTATGTTTTCTTATTTCAAAAATAATGATGATAATGTAACCTAACAAAATTTTATAAAAAATAAATAAGTCAATTTATTTAAAAGCACTCTGTAAAGTGATAAGTTCTATGTAAATGTTGCCTACTATCCTTATCAGTCTAAAGTTGGCTCCAATTAAGTCATAAAGTAGCCTACTTCACTTTAAAATTTTGGCCCACCAAATTTTATTAAAGCCAGTCATGTTTATTTGGTAATTATTGCTGTATAGGACTAATTGCAGACACAAGCGGTTAACAGCATCTGCTAGGAGATTTGACGGCAAAATTATCCAGGTGTACCTTGTTTTGAAGGTGAAATTAGCTGCCTATGAAACTAATTGAGGACATAAAAATGGAGAAAAATTGGGCTTCGTCAAGGTCTCAAAGCCTTCATTTTAATCTCCTGTCCATTGGAGAATAGTCTTCAAATGGGTACTCTTCATGATTCTACACATTACTTAGTAAGAACGTAGTAGCTGCTGTTCTTCAAAGATAATAAATGTCTTTAAGGAAACTTCAAGGAGCTTCAATGCTCAGAAACTCCAGTCACTAGGTGTTAGAAATATCTTGTGTCAAAAGTGCCTCAGAAAGCTTTCCTTAGTTTTTTCAAAAATCTCAACATAATCACTAGACATAAAATAGAAATAAAAGTTCAATCAAAGTAAAAAAATAAAACTTCAATCTTGGTTCCAGTACCTCTTAGTTGGGTAATCTTTGAACAATTAACTTCCTCCTGTGTAAAATGTAAACGTGAGACTAAGCTTGCTTAATTGTTATAAAAATGAGACAATATATTTTAAAAACTTTTAAAAAATACCACTGTTTGTGTGGGTTATTGTTATAAACTGTCCGTATGTAGGACCTTTTCTATCTTGAGGTATTTTATTTTGGGCATGTCCCCTAAAGAGACAGTTTTCTTATTGACATCCAGAAAATGACAATAGGAGAGACCCATTTCATTTCCAGAATTCCAGTTATGAAACAACATTAGCCCTGTGCCTAAGATAAATTAAAAAGGTGATGTCAAATCCACATAATCTAGCACCTCACAGCATTAAAAACCCTCTTCATACCCCAGAACATCATGCTGATTCTTCTGTATATTAGGCATTCCATAGAAAACAAACCTCTGAATATTCACCCTATAATAGGCAGATAGTCCTATCATGTGCTTCAAGTGTTTTCAATGCTGGAAGAGACCTTATATATCATGCTATTTTGTACTCATTTTCCGGATAGAAAAACTGAAGCCGAGAAAAGTTGAATGGCTTTCTCAAGGTCAAATTTTGTCTCCGAGTTGCAACCAAGATGCATATTCCTTGACTTGCTGCCAGAAGCACTTTCAACACAATTAAGATATGCTCAGTGTGTTAAAATGTTTTAATCTAGGACTTTTGCCTCTAGAAAATAAAGCATGTTTACTATTATAGTTTAGTTCTAGGATATATTATTGCTCTGCTGATGGTTGTAACTATCGCTCCCAGCAAACAATCTTCTTGGATAATTTGGAAGTGATATAACTTATAGACAAGAAGAGGAATATAGAAGTATTTTATAAGTTGTAAAACGTTATGGCTCCTACTACTGCTACTACTACTAAAATAATAATAACTAAACATTTTTTGAGCACCTTTATGTCTAAGTCACTGAGGAAACTCATTTTTTAAATTATACTTTAAGTTCTGGGGTACATGTGCAGAACGTGCAGAATTGTTATACAGTTATACACGTGCCATGGTGGTTTGCTGCACTCATCAACCCGTCATCTACATTAGGTGTTTCTGCTAATGCTAACTCTCCTATGGAATACTATCCTGCATAGTATTCCATGGTGTATATGTGCCACATTTTCCTTATCCAGTCTATCATTGATAGGCATTTGGGTTGGTTCCAAGTCTTTGCTATTGTGAACAGTACTGCAGTAAACATATGTGTACATGTGTCTTTATAGTAGAATGATTTATAATCCTTTGGGTATATACCCAGTAATGGGATTGCTGGATCAAATGGTATTTCTACTTCTAGATCCTTGAGGAATCGCCACACTGTCTTCCATAATGGTTGAACTAATTTACAATCCCACCAACAGTGTAAAAGCGTTCATATTTCTCCACATCCTCTCCAGCATCTGTTGTTTCCTGACTTTATAATGATCACCATTCTAACTGTCGTGAGATGGTATCTCATTGTGGTTTTGATTTGCATTTCTCTAATGACAAGTGATCAGATTTTTTCATATGTTTGTTGGCTGCATAAATGACTTCTTATGAGAAGTGTCTGTTCATATCCTTTTTTTTCTTTTTTTTTTTGAGATGGAGTCTCGCTCTGTCACCCAGACTGGAGTGCAGTTGCGTGATCTCTGCTCACTGCAAGCTCTGCCTCCCAGGTTCACACCATTCTCCTGCCTCAGCCTCCTAAGTAGCTGGGACTACAGGAGCCCACCACCACTCCCAGCTAATTTTTTGTATTTTTGGTAGGGATGGGGTTTCACCATGATAGCCAGTATGGTCTCGATTTCCTGACCTTGTGATCTGCCCCCCTCGGCCTCCCAAAGTGTTGGGATTACAGGCGTGAGCCACAGTGCCTGGTCACTTCACCCACTTTTTGATGGGGTTGTTTTTTTTCTTGTAAATTTGTTTTAAGTTCTTTGCAGGTTGTGGATATTAGTCATTTGTCAGATGGATAGATTGCAAAAATTTTCTCCCGTTCTGTAGGTTGCCTGTTCACTCGGATGATAGTTTCTTTTGCTGTGCAGAAGCTCTTTAGTTTAATTAGATCCCATTTGTCTATTTTGGCTTTTGTCGCCGTTGTTTTTGGTATTTTAGTCATGAAGTCTTTGCCCATGCCTATGTCCTGAATGGCATTGCTTAGGTTTTCTTCTAGGGTTTTTATGGTTTTAGTTCTTACGTTTAAGTCTTTAATCTGCCTTGAGTTAATTTTTGTTTAAGGTGGTGTAAGGAAGGGATCCAGTTTCAGCTTTCTGCATATGGCTAGCCAGTTTTCCCAGCACCATTTATTAAAAAGGAAATCCTTTCCCCATTTTTTGTTTTTCTCAGGTTTGTCAAAGATCATATATTTGTAGATGTGTGGGATTATTTCTGAGGCCTCTCTTCTGTTTGATTGGTCTGTTTTGGTACCAGTACCATGCTGTTTTGGTTGTTATTTTCTTTATTTACTTATTTTTTTATATTTTATTATTATTATATTTTAAGTTTTAGGGTACATGTGCACAATGTGCAGGTTAGTTACATATGTATACATATGCCATGCTGGTGTGCTACACCCATTAACTCGTCATTTAGCATTAGGGATATCTCCTAATGCTATCCCTCCCCCCTACCCCCACCCCACAACAGTCCCCAGAGTGTGATGTTCCCCTTCCTGTGTCCATGCGTTCTCATTGTTCAATTCCCACCTATGAGTGAGAATATGCGGTGTTTGGTTTTTTGTCCTTGCAATAGTTTGCTGAGAATGATGATTTCCAATTTCATCCATGTCCCTACAAAGAACATGAACTCATCATTTTTTATGGCTGCATAGTATTCCATGGTGTATATGTGCCACATTTTCTTAATCCAGTGCATCGTTATTGGACATTTGGGTTGGTTCCAAGTCTTTGCTATTGTGAATAGTGCCACAATAAACATACGTGTGCATGTGTCTTTATAGCAGCATGATTTATAGTCCTTTGTGTATATACCCAGTAATGGGATGGCTGGATCAACTGGTATTTCTAGTTCTAGATCCCTGAGGAATAGCCACACTGACTTCCACAATGGTTGAACTAGTTTACAGTCCCACCAACAGTGTAAAAGTGTTCCTATTTCTCCACATCCTCTCCAGCACCTGTTGTTTCCTGACTTTTTAATGATTGCCATTCTAACTGGTGTGAGATGGTATCTCATTATGGTTTTAATTTGCATTTCTCTGATGGCCAGTGATGATGAGCATTTTTTCATGTGCTTTTTGGCTGCATAGACGTCTTCTTTTGAGAAGTGTCTGTTCATATCCTTCACCCACTTTTTGATGGGGTTGTTTGTTTTTTTCTTGTAAATTTGTTTGAGTTCATTGTAGATTCTGGATATTAGCCCTTTGTCAGATGAGGAGGTTGCAAAAATTTTCTCCCATTTTGTAGGTTGCCTGTTCACTCTGATGGTGGTTTCTTTTGCTGTGCAGAAGCTCTACAGTTGAATTAGATCCCATTTGTCAATTTTGGCTTTTGTTGCCATTGATTTTGATGTTTTAGACATGAAGTCCTTGCCCATGCCTGTGTCCTGAATGGTATTGCCTAGGTTTTCTTCTAGGGTTTTTATGGTTTTAGGTCTAACATGCAAGTCTTTAATCCATCTTGAATTAATTTTTGTATAAGGTGTAAGGAAGGATCCAGTTTCAGCTATGGCTAGCTAGCTTTCCCAGCACCATTTATTAAATAGGGAATCCTTTCCCCATTGCTTGTTTTTGTCAGGTTTGTCAAAGATCAGATAGTTGTAGATATGTGGCATTATTTCTGAGGGCTCTGTTCTGTTTCATTGGTCTATATCTCTGTTTTGGTACCAATGCCATGCTGTTTTGGTTACTGTAGCCTTGCAGTATAGTTTGAAGTCAGGTAAGGTGATGCCTCCAGCTTTGTTCTTTTGGCTTAGGATTAACTTGATGATGCAGGCTCTTTTTTGGTTCCATATGAACTTTAAAGTAGTTTTTTCCAATTCTGTGAAGAAAGTCATTGGGAGCTGATGGGGATGGCATTGAATCTATAAATTACCTTGGGCAGTATGGCCATTTTTATGATATTGATTCTTCCTACACATGAGCATGGAATGTTCTTCCATTTGTTTGTATCCTCTTTTATTTCATTGAGCAGTGGTTTGTAGTTATCCTTGAAGAGGTCCTTCACATCCCTTGTAAGTTTGATCCCTAGGTATTTTATTCTCTTTGAAGCAATTGTGAACGGGAGTTCACTCATGATTTGGCTCTCTGTTTGTCTGTTATTGGTGTATAAGAATGCTTGTGATTTTTGTACATTGATTTTGTATCCTGAGACTTTGCTGAAGTTGCTTATCAGCTTAAGGAGATTTTGGGCTGAGACGATAGGGTTTTCTGGATATACAATCATGTCATCTGCAAACAGGGACAATTTGACTTCCTCTTTTCCTCATTGAATGTCCTTTATTTCCTTCTCCTGCCTGATTGCTCTGGTCAGGACTTCCAACACTATGTTGAATAAGAGTGGTGTGAGAGGGTATCCCTGTCTTGTACCAGTTTTCAAAGGGAATGCTTCCAGTTTTTGCCCATTGAGTATGATATTGGCTGTGGGTTTGTCATAGATAGCTCTTATTATTTTGAGATACGTCCCATCAATACCTAATTTATTGAGAGTTTTTAGCATGAAGCATTGTTTAATTTTATCAAAGGCCTTTTCTGCATCTATGGAGATAATCATGTGGTTTTTGTCTTTGTTTCTGTTTATATGTTGGGTTACATTCATCGATTTGTGTATGTTGAACCAGCCTTGCATCCCAGGAATGAAGCCCACTTGATCATGGTGAAAAAGCTTTTTGATGTGCTTGCCGGATTCAGTTTGCCAGTATTTTATTGAGGATTTTTCATCAATATTCATCATGGATATTGGTCTAAAATTCTCTTTTTTTGTTGTATCTCTGCCCGGCTTTGGTATCCAGATGATGCTGGCTTCATAAAATGAGTTAGGGAGGATTCCCTCTTTTTCTTTGGATTGGAATAGTTTCAGAAGGAATGGTACCAGTTCCTCCTTGTACCTCTGGTTGAATTCGGCTGTGAATCCATCTGGTCCTGGACTCTTTTTGGTTGGTAAGCTATTGACTATTGCCACAATTTCAGAGCCTGTTATTGGTCTATTCAGAGAGTCCACTTCTTCCTGGTTTAGTCTTGGGAGGGTGTATGTGTCGAGGAATTTTTCCATTTCTTCTAGATTTTCTAGTTTATTTGCGTAGAGGAGTTTGTAGTATTCTCTCATGGTAGTTTGTATTTCTGTGGGATCGGTGGTGATATTCCCTTTATCATTTTTTATTGCATCTATTTCATTCTTCTCTCTTTTCTTCTTTATTAGTCTTGCTAGCCGTCTATCAATTTTGTTGATCCTTTCAAAAAACCAGCTCCTGGATTCATTAATTTTTTGAAGGTTTTTTGTGTCTCTATTTCCTTCAGTTCTGCTCTGATTTTAGTTATTTCTTGCCTTCTGCTAGCTTTTGAATGTGTTTGCTCTTGCTTCTCTAGTTCTTTTAATTGTGATGTTAGGGTGTTAATTTTGGATCTTTCCTGCTTTCTCTTGTGGGCGTTTAGTGCTATAAATTTCCCTCTACACACTGCTTTGAATGTGTCCCAGAGATTCTGGTATGTTGTGTC
Organism: Pongo pygmaeus; assembly: GCF_028885625.2. Lineage (NCBI taxonomy): Eukaryota > Metazoa > Chordata > Mammalia > Primates > Hominidae > Pongo > Pongo pygmaeus. The sequence continues at coordinate 85,495,933 of NC_072396.2, read as the reverse complement.
TTCGTTCTCGTTGTTTTCAAAGAACATCTTTATTTCTGCCTTCATTTCATTTTGTACCCAGTAGTCATTCAGGAGCAGGTTGTTCAGTTTCCATGTAGTTGAGCAGTTCTGAGTGAGTTTCTTAATCCTGGGTTCTAGTTTGATTGCACTGTGGTCTGAGAGACATTTTGTTATAATTTCTGTTCTTTTACATTTGCTGAGGAGTACTTTACTTCCAACTATGTGGTCAATTTTGGAATAGGTGTGGTGTGGTGCTGAAAAGAATGTATATTCTGTTGATTTGGGGTGGAGAGTTCTGTAGATGTCTATTAGGTCTGCTTGGTGCAGAGCTGAGTTGAATTCCTGGGTATCCTTGTTAACTTTCTGTCTTGTTGATCTGTCTAATGTTGACAGTGGGGTGTTAAACTCTCCCATTATTATTGTGTGGGTGTCTAAGTCTCTATGTAGGTCACTCAGGACTTGCTTTATGAATCTGGGTGCTCCTGTATTGGATGCATATATATTTAGGATAGTTAGCTCTTCTTGTTGAGTTGATCCCTTTACCATTATGTAATGGCCTTCTTTGTCTCTTTTGATCTTTGTTGGCTTAAAGTCTGTTTTATCAGAGACTAGGATTGTAACCCCTGCCTTTTTTTGTTTTCCATTTGCTTGGTAGATCTTCCTCCATCCTTCTATTTTGAGCCTATGTGTGTCTCTGCACGTGAGATGGGTTTCCGGAATACAGCACACTGATGGATCTTGACTCTTTATCCAATTTGCCAGTCTGTGTCTTTTAATTGGAGCATTTAGTCCATTTACATTTAAAGTTAATATTGTTATGTGAGAATTTGATCCTGTCATTATGATGTTAGCTGGCTATTTTGCTCGTTAGTTGATGCAGTTTCTTCCTAGCCTTGATGGTCATTACATTTTGGCATGATTTTGCAGTGGCTGGTACCAGTTTTTCCTTTCCATGTTTAGTGCTTCCTTCAGGAGCTCTTTTAGGGCAGGCCTGGTGGCAACAAAATCTCTCAGCATTTGCTTGTCTGTAAAGGATTTTATTTCTCCTTCACTTATGAAGCTTAGTTTGGCTGGATATGAAATTCTGGGTTGAAAATTCTTGTCTTTAAGAATGTTGAATGTTGGTCTCCACTGTCTCCCGGCTTGTAGAGTTTCTGCCGAGAGATCCGCTGTTAGTCTGATGGGCTTCCCTTTGTAGGTAACCCAACCTCTCTCTCTGGCTGCCCTTACCATTTTTTCCTTCATTTCAACTTTGATGAATCTGACAATTATGTGTCTTGGAGTTGCTCTTCTCGAGGAGTATCTTTGTGGCATTCTCTGTATTTCCTGAATTTGAATGTTTGCCTGCCTTGCTAGATTGGGGAAGTTCTCCTGAATAATATCCTGCAGAGTGTTTTCCAACTTGGTTGCATTCTCTCTGTCACTTTCAGGTACACCAATCAGACGTAGATTTGGTCTTTTCACATAGTCCCATGTTTCTTGGAGGCTTTGTTCATTTCTTTTTATTCTTTTTTCTCTAAACTTCCCTTCTCACTCCATTTCATTCATTTGATCTTCCATCACTGATACCCTTTCTTCCAGTTGATTGCATCGGCTCCTGAGGCTTCTGCATTCTTCCCATAGTTCTCGAGCCTTGGCTTTCAGCTCCATCAGCTCCTTTAAGCACTGCTCTGTATTGGTTATTCTAGTTATACATTCTTCTAAATTTTTTTCAAGGTTTTAACTTCTTTGCCTTTGGTTTGAATTTCCTCCTGTAGCTCGGAGTAGTTTGATCGTCTGAAGCCTTCTTCTCTCAACTCGTCAAAGTTATTCTCCGTCCAGCTTTGTTCCATTGCTGGTGAGGAGCTGCGTTCCTTTGGAGGAGGAGAGGTGCTCTGCTTTTTAGAGTTTCCAGTTTTTCTGCTCTGTTTTTTCCCCATCTTTGTGGTTTTATCTACTTTTGGTCTTTGATGATGGTGATGTACAGATGGGTTTTTGGTGTGGATGTCCTTTCTGTTTGTTATTTTTCCTTCTAACAGACAGGACCCTCAGCTGCAGGTCTGTTGGAGTTTGCTAGAGGTCCACTCCAGACCCAGTTTGCCTGGGTACCAGCAGCAGTGGCTGAACCACGAATGCTTCTGTCTGATCATTCCTCTGGAAGTTTTGTCTCAGAGGAGTAGCTGGCCATGCGAGGTGTCAGTCTGCCCCTACTGGGGGGTGCCTGTTAGGCTGCTCAGGGGTCAGGTTTCAGGGACCCACTTGAGGAGGCAGTCTGCCTGTTCTCAGATCTCCAGCTGTGTGCTGGGAGAACCACTGCTCTCTTCAAAGCTCAGATGGAAATGCAGAAATCAGCCATCTTCTGTGTTGCTCACATTGGGAGCTGTAGTCCAGAGCTGTTCCTATTCGGCCTTGTTGGCTCCAGCCTGTTTTGGTTATTGTAGCCTTGTAGTATAGTTTGAATTCAGGTAGCATGATGCCGCCAACTTTGCTCTTTTGGCTTAGGATTGTCTTGGCTGTGCGGGCTCTTTTTTGGTTCTATATGAAATTTAAAGTAGTTTTTTCCAATTCTTTGAAGAAAGTCAATGGCAGCTTGATGGGGATAACATTAAATCTGTAAATTACTTTGGGTAGTATGGCCATTTGCATTATATTGATTCTTCCTATTCATGGGTATGGAATGTTTTTCCATTTGTTTGTGTCCTCTCTTATTTCCTGGATAAATGGTTTGTAGTTCTCCTTGAAGAGGTCCTTCACATCCCTTGTAAGTTGTATTCCTATGTATTTTATTCTCTTAGTTGCAATTGTGAATGGGAGTTCACTCATGATTTGGCTCTCTGTTTGTCTGTTATTGGTGTATAGGAATGCTTGTGATTTTTGCACATTGATTTTTTTATCCTGAGACTGCTGAAGTTGCTTACCAGCTTAAGGAGATTTTGGGCTGAGATGATGAGGTTTTCTAAATATACAATCATGTCATCTGTAAACAGAGATAATTTGGCTTCCTCTTTTCCTATTGAATACCCTTTATTTCTTTCTCTTGCTGGAGTGCTCTGGCCAGAACTTCCAATACTGTGTTGAATAGGACAAATATTTCATGATGAAGACACCAAAAGCAATTGCACCAAAAGCAAAAATTAACAGGGACCTAGTTAAACTAAAGAGCTTCTGCACAGCAAATGGAACTATCAACAGACTAAACAGACAACTTACAGAATCGAAGAAAATTTTTCAAATTGTGTATCTGACCAAGGTTTAATATCCAGCATCTATGAAAAACTTAAACAAATTTACAATTAAAAAAACCCATTAAAATGTGGACAAAGGTTATGAACAGACACTTCTTAAAAGAAGACATACATGAAGCCAACAATCATATGGAAAAAAGTTCAACATCACTGTTCATTACAGAAATGCAAATCAAAATGACAATGAGATACCATTTCACACCAGTCAGAATAGCTATTGTTAATAAGTCAAAATAACAGATACTGGTGAGGGTGCAGAGAAAAAAGAACATGTTTACACTGTTGGTGGAAGTATAAATTAGTTCAAGCATTGTGGAAGACAGTGTGGAGATTCCTCAAAAATCTAGAGACAGAAATACCATTTGACTCAGCAATCCCATTACTGGGTATGTACTCAAAGGAATATAAATTGTTCTATTATAAAGTCACATGCATACATATGTTCACTGCAGCACTATTCACAATAGCAAAGACAAAGAATCAACCTAAATGCCCATCAGTTATAGACTGGATAAAGAAAATGTGGTACATATAAACCATGGAATACTCTGCAGCAATAAAAAAGGAACAGGATTATATTCTTTGTAGGGACGTGGATGAAGCTGGAGGCCATTATCCTCAGCAAAATAACACAGGGACAGAAAACCAAATAAAACATGTTCTCACTTATAAGTGGGAGCGAAATGATGAGAACATATGGACACATAGAGGGGAACAATGCAAACTGGCACCTATTGGAGAGTGGAGGGTGGGAGGAGTGAGAGGATCAGAAAAAAATAACTAATTGATACTACACCTGGTTAGTGAAATAATCTGTACAACAAACCCCCATAACTCACGTTTACCTATGTAACAAACCTTCACATCCTGTACATGTACCCCTGAACTTAAAAGTTAAAAAAAAATTAACCATAGGCGAGATGAAGACACTTACTCAAAGAAATGATCTGGCATAGAAAATAAATCTAGATCTGGATTCTGAAACTTATTTGATCTGACAAGCATTTACCCTATTGTTGATATATCCTAGGGAGTTCCAGTTTTCCAGGAGAAGAGCCTTGGTGGCCCATACAATAGTAGGGGGCTCAGACAAGTAGGTATTTACCAACTAGTGCAGAAGTATTTCAAGTTTTATCAGCTATTGATAGAATTATACGCATGAATACTAGCTGAATATTATCCCTTAAAGATGCCATGAGTCAGGTTTTTTCTTTCCATGGTGAGAATCAAGGCTGAAAATATAAACAAGAGTGACTTAGAAGTAGAACAGAAAAACAAACTTAGAGCTTTTCTTGGGAAGAGGGCTGGAAAAAGATGAGGCACTAGAATAAAAAAGATGAGATATGACAAAGAGCCCCAGAAAGGATCAATATAGGAAGCGGAGACGAATATTTTATTTCAAAATTTTGCCAGGGGCAGGTCTTGCTTACCTCTTTTCTTCATCTCAGAAGTTTGATAGCACTACACCTTAAAAAGTGAAAAAGAGAGAGGGAAAGACACGGTGGCAATAGCATAAGACTGTCTAAAAATTCTTTCTTTAACAATCCTTGTCAGGTCTATCACAATTTGTCAAGGAAGGGAAGGAAGAATATTCCTCTTTCCCAGTTTTCTCTCTAATTTTTTAAGGAAGTCATGCTGAGTAGTATAGGGCATTGCTCCTTCTCATCCTTTGTAGAAAGTGACATAATATTTTTTTTTCTTTTATTATTATTATTATTATTATTATACTTTAGGTTTTATGGTACATGTGCGCAATGTGCAGGTAAGTTACATATGTATACATGTGCCATGCTGGTGCGCTGCACCCACCAACTCGAAAGTGACATAATATTTTTAAAACATATTTTGTATTCCTAGTTGTGAAATAACTCAGAAATCTTTAGTTCAAAATCTTCCTTTGACAGATAAGTAGACCCTGCCAGCAAGAAAGGGAAGTATCTAAGTCACACAACTGGTAATTGGCAGAACCCCGACTGGAACCCAGGTGTCTTGAAACCTAGTCTAATTTGCTTCCTTACTACCCCAGGTAGCTTCTCTCTGGATTGAATTTTCACAGCTGTCAGTTGCAATTTACTAACAGTTACTCCTATTACCAAGGTTATTTATGGCAGTGAATTACATTCTTTTTGTCCAGTAGCCCAATTCCATGAGTTTAAAGGCATTTTTGTGGATACGTTTCTGACACTAAGGCAATCTGTGAGTTGACCTCCAATATGCTAAACCAATTCCATAGTCCTGTAAGAAAACTTTTGAATGACTGGTGCCCATTTTAAAATACTAAGGCAGCATACAACTGTAGCCTGGAATGTAAATGTAATTGATGGTTTTCATCATTTATAAAAACATACCTTCACTACAGATAGTGAACCATAAAGTAGAAGACCATGAAGAAATAGAGTCCTGGCAAATGAGAAATAAACAGATGCCACAATTTATAGTGTTACTAATGGATACCCTCTGTTAACACTGCAATAGCCACCAAATCTATACCATGGGGGATACATTTTACTTTTGTCTGTTATCTGTCAGAGTTTTACCAATTTCAGCATTTATAATGTCTATGAATATTTACTGCACTACTTTGAGTACCATAGTAATCACGTTTTATGTATTTTATCACTCAAGTCATTATTTAATAGTTTATTTGAAGTTAGAATCATTGTCACAACAATTTTTCACATTAAACACACATCCCAAAACTAAGTCAATAATGACCCAGACTAAATTGCTTACCTCAAGTTAACCACTTACTCTGGAGTACTTTATTTAGCTATAATAATAGCAATAATTTGCATATTTATAATGTATTAAAATTTTAAAAATTGTGTTTTATGTGCATATCCCCAACATATTGTTTTTAAATAAAAACATATTGAGCTATAATTTAAATATCATAAAATTCACCCTTAAAAGTATACAATTGAGTCAAATTTAGTATATTCAAACAGCTGTGCAACCATCACCACTATCTAATTCCAGAACATCTTCACCACCCCAAAAAGAAATTCCTTAGCCTTTAGCAATCATTCCTTTTCTGACCCTCTCCACAGCTCTTAGTAATCAATAATCTACTTTCTGACTCTATGGCTTTACCTGTTCTGAACATTTCATATACAGCCATCCCTCAGCATCTGTGGGGGATTGCTTTCAGGATCTACTGAAGATACTAAAATCTGTGGATAATTTAGTACTTTATATAAAATGTTATAGTGTTTGCATATAATCTATGCACATCCTCCCATATACTTTAAATAATCTCTAGATTACTCATAATACCTAATACAGTGTAAGTGTTGCATAAACAGTTGTTATATTTTACTGTTTATGGAATAATGAGAAAAAAAGGTCTATATGTGTTCAGAATGAATAAGACCATCATAGCCCTAACTACAGTTTCAATCCATGCTTAGCTGAATTAACAGATGGCAGAATCCACAGATATGCAGGGCCAACTGTAAATGGGAACACAGAGTATGTGATGTTTTGCTTTTAGCTTCTTTCAACCAGTGAGGTTTCAAGGTTCATCCATGTTGTAGTATGTATCACTCTATTACTTTTTAGTACCAAATAATATTCCATTGTATGGATATATTACATTTTGTTTTTGTCATCTTTCTAAGGACATTTGGGTTGGTTCCACTTTTTGGCTATTCTGAATGATAGCTTTGCTATGAACATTTATGTATAAGTTTTTTATGATCGTATGTTTTTATTTCTCTTAGGTATATACTTACAGGGGAATTGTTTTGCTATATGGCAATTCTGAAATTAAACATTCTATGAAACTGCCATAAAGTTTTTAAAAAAGGCTGCAGCATTTTATATTCCCACTAGTAATGTATAATGATTCCTATTTCTGCACATCCTTGTCAACAGTTGTTATTGTAACAATTGTATATGTAACATGTATTTCAGACATTATTCATACATAAATAATATAACATAAAATATAGCTATTATAGTCAGGTGTGAAGTAGTAATTCATTGTAGTTTTGATTTGTCTGTCTCTAAAGTGATGTTGAACATCTTTAAATTCATCTATTTTTAATTGCCTTATATGTAATTTTGTTTTTGAGTTTTAAAGGTTCTTTCTAAATTTTGGATAACAGACATGTATCAGATAAGTGATTTGCATGTCATGATGATTTTGAAGAAGGATTTTTTTTTTTTTTGAGACGGAGTTTCACCCTTGTTGCCCAGTCTGGAGTGCGGTGGCGCAATCTCGGCTCACCACAACCGCTGCCTCCTGGGTTCAAGTGATTCTCCTGCCTCAGCCTCCTGAGTAGCTGGGATTACAGGCATGTGCCACCACACGTGGCTAGTTTTGTATTTTTAGTAGAGACGGGGTTTCTCCATGTTGGTCAGGCTGGTCTCGAACTCCCAACCTCAGGTGATCCACCCACCTCGGCCTCACAAAGTGCTAGGATTACAGGCATGAGCCACTGCACCCAGCCAAAGAATAATATTTTTAAAATTTTGATGAAATACAATTTATCAATTTTTATTTATTTTATACTTTTGGAGTCATATTTAAGAACTATTGCCTTATCCAAAATTAACATCTATATATTATTCTAAGACTTTTAAAATTTTGGCCCTTACATTCAGGTCTATTATCTATTTTGGGTTAATTTTTGTATATGATGTAAGGAAAAGGCTCCATTTCATTCTTATGCTTGTGAAAATACAGTTTTTTTCTAGCACCATTTATTGAAGAAAACATTTCCCCCATCGAATTGTCTTGGCACCACTCTTGAAAATCAATTGACCATGTGCAGATACCCTAAAACTTAAAGTATAATAAAAAAAAAAAGAAAGAAAGAAACAAGAAAGAAAGAAAGAAAGAAAATCAATTGACCATAAATGTTAGGGTTATTTCCAGATTTTCAAATCTAATCCATTAATTTATATTGTCTACCACTATGCCTGTACCACAATCTTTCTTTAGTAGTAAATTTTGAGGTTAATAAGTGGGGGTCTTCCACTTTGTTCTTATTTTCAAGATTGTTTTGCTTATTCTGGATCCCTTGCACTTTCATATAAATTTTATGATTAACCATACCTATAAATAAATTAACCATATTTATAAATAAATAAATAATTTGATCATCTACAAAAAAGAGATTGTCTTGTTAATTTCTGCAAAAAAAGACAAAAAGGATTGTGATATTAACTGCATTGAATCTGAAAGTCAATTGGGAAAATATTGCTATCTTAACAGTATCTAACAGTATTACATCTTCCATTCTATGAACATAGAGCATCTTTCCACACATTTAACTATTCTTTAATTTTTTCCAACAATTTTTTTTTCACTTTTGGAATACAAGTTTAACATTTATTTTTTCACTATGCCTTTTTGATGCTATTGTAAATAGAATTGTATTCTTAATTTTAATTTTGAATTATTTGTTGCTATTGTATAGAAATACAATTCATTTCTGTATACTGATAATGTACTCTATGAATTTCCTAAATTTATTAATGTTAGTTGTATGTGTGTATTTACTGGGTTTTTCTATATACAAGTTGGTGTTATCAGCAAGTAGAAATACCTTGACTTCTTTCTTTATCTGATGTCTTTTATTTATTTTGTCCTTACCTTCAGTACAAGGCTGAATGGAAAGTGAGAGCAGAAATCCTAGTCTTGCTCCTCCTGGTCATAGGGTCAATGTTTTCAGTCTTTCCTCTTTAATTATGATGTTAACTTCCATTTTTTTATAGATGCCATCCACCAGGTTGAGGAAGTTCCCTTCTAGTCCTAGTTTGCTGAGTGTTTTTATTGTGCAAATTTACTGAATTTTATAAAATGATTTTTCTGTTTATTGTTATAATCATGTGATTTTTGCCCTCTCTTTGGTTAATACGGTGTTATACATTAATTGATTTTCAGATGTTAATCTAATCTTGCATTCTAGGAATAAATCTCACTAGATTATGGTGTATAATTATTTTAATATATTGTTGAACTATATTTTTCTAATATTTTGTTAAATATTTTCTATCTATAGCTATGAGGTATATTGGCATATAATTTTTTGATATTTTTGTCAATTTTATTAATTCAAGTTTCATCTCTTCTAGTTTAAAAAATGTTTAGGATTGATATTAATTTTTCTTCAAATATTTGTTAGAAGTAATCAGGGAAACCATGTAGATCTATGCTTTTCTCTGTGGGAGGTTTCTGAATTTGCTAATTCAGTCTCTTCATTTTTACAGATCTGTTCATAGTTCTATTTGTTTTTGAATAAATTTTGGTAGCTTATGTATTTGAATATTTAATCTAGGTTATCTAATTTGTTGGCATATAATTGTGCACAATATTCCCTTAAAATACTATTTATTTCTGTAAGATTAATAGTGATATATTTTCTTTCATACCTGAACTCACTAATTTTAGTCTTCTCTCATTTTTACCAATTGTTTTCCTATTCTCTTTTCATTTATTTTTGCTCTAATAGTTATTATTATTCCCTTTCATCTGCTAAATTTGGGTTTAGTTTATTCTACTTTTCCTAATTTCTTAAGATAAAAATCTAGGGTATTGATTTGATATTATCCTTCCTTTTTAAATATAGGCAGAAGCTATACATTTCCTCTAACTACTGCTTTGGCTGCATCCCTTAAATTTTGGCATGCTGTGGCTTATTTTTATTTATCCAAAGGTATTTTCTAGTTTTTCCTGTGATTTATGGCTTCATCTGTTGTTTATTTATGATTGTATTGTGTAATTTCCACAAATTTGTGAATATTTGTGATTTTCTTTTGTTATTAATTTATAATGTTTTTATTGTGTTTAGGGAACATCCTTTGTGTGGTATCAGTCCTTTTCATTGGTGTATTAGATTTCTGCATTCAAATTTGATTTTCATACCTCCCTGAAAGCGCTTGTGTTATAATCAAGTTGATCATTTATTTTCTGAGTCTCAGTTTCCTTATTTATAAAATAAAAATTCATAATGTTATAAGCCTAACACAGTTTGTAAAGGGTTGAATGATATAACAGTATACTTCCAAGCACATTATAAGCAAAAAATTATGTATTATTTTTATGGCTTGTCAGTAATTAGAGTTCATTTTTTTTAATTTGTGAAGAATTTTTATATGCTATGAATATTCTATGAAAAAATTAGTTGCTAAGGAAGTCGAGCAATATGCCTGAACAAAATCCTCCACCAATTGTCCTCCCTACGGGAACACCAAGTTGAAAAGCTGTCCACACACACACACATACCCCCTCATAAGAAACAAAAATCCAGCAAGTGATCACAGTACATATTTTTAACTTCACATCACTGAAAGAGGCCCTGAAAAGATTATGGAAGATAGTCTTTTATTTCTGATGCCACCTCTTTACCACCCCTTAGCAGAATCCACATGATATAGAAAGACAATCTGTGTGCTTTGGGGAGAGAGAGTGCAGTGATTATGAGACTTTGCTTTGAAATTCAGTGCTCCCATGTCACAGCAGAAAGCAACACTAAGCAGAACTCAGCCAGTGCCCATCTGAAGAGCACTGAGAGAAACCTTAGCCAGAAGAGAACTGCCCATCTCAGTGGTCAGAACATGAGTTCTGGCAAGCCTCACCACCATAGGCTAAAAGGTTCTGGGTTGTTAAAGAAACTTGAAAGACAGTATAGGCCACAGGGACTGCAATTCCTAGGCAAGTCCTAGCAATGTGCTGGGCTCGGAGTCAGAAGAGTACGGGGAATATGACCTAGTGAGAAACAAGTCACGTGACCAAGGGAGTACTTGTGCCACCCTTCCCCAAACCCCAGGCAGCACAGCTTGCAGCTCCTAGAGAGACTGTACTTTCACTTGAGAAGAGGAGAGAGTAAGGAGAACTTCAGCTTGCAACTTGGATACCAGCTCATCCACAATAGGATAGGGCACCAGCCAGAGGCCTAAGGCCACCATTCCAGGCCTTAGCCCCTAAAAACACATTTCTAGACCCACCCTTTGCCAGAAGAGAACCAGATGCCTTGAAGGGAACAACCCAGTCCTGGCAGCATTCATCATCTACTTACTAAAGAGCTCTTGGGCCCTAAATAAGCAGCAGTGGTACCCCAGCAGTACTCACCGTGAGCCTTGGGTGAGACTCAGAAATGTTGCTTCAGATGTGACCCAGAACATTCCAGCTATGGTGGCTTTGGTGAGGGATTTCTTCTTCTTGAGAAAAGGAGAGGGAAGCATAAAGGGGACTTTGTCTTGCAGCTTAGGTACCAGCTCAGCCACAGTGGGGTGGAGCAACAAGTGGGCACTTGGAATCTCTGATCACAGGCCTTGGCTTTTGCATGACATTTTTGAGCCTGCCCCAGGCCAGAGGGGAGCCCACTGCCATGAAGGGAGAGATCCAGCCTGGGCAGCATTTACCACAAGCTGAATGAAGAGCCATGGGCCTTGAGGGAACATCGGTGGTAGCCAGGCAGTACTCACTGAGGGCCTGGGACAGTGACATACATTGTGGAAAAGGGAAACAAGCATGGAAAGCACTTGATCTTGTGGCTTGGGTGTCATCTCAGGTGCAGAAAAATAAAGCACCAGGTAAATTCCTAAGGTTTCCAACTCCAGGCCCTGGCTCCTGGATGGTATTTCTGGACCCACCTGGAAATAGAGGGATTTTGCTGCATTGTAGAGAAAAACACAAGCCTGGGTGGCTTCACCATCTAATGGTTGTAGAATCCTAGGCCCTTGAGCAAACATAGGTGGTAGCAAAGCAGGTGTTACCATGGGCCTAGGGCAAGACTGAGTGTTGTGTTGGCTTCAAGTCTGACCCAACACAGTAACAGTTGTGCTTGTGTTAACCCTCCTCATTCTCCAGGCAGCTCAGTACATAGAGAGATTCCATTTGTCATGGGGAAACTAAGGGAAGAGAAAAAGAGTATTTGCCTGGTGATCAAGAGAGTTCTTCTGGATTTTATCCATAACCACCAAGGTGATAGCTCTATGAGTATGCAAGAGCCACAGTGTTACTGGATGTAGGGTGTCCCCTAATGCAGATAGGCTGCAATAATCAAAAACTTAGATCAAAACATCCAAGTTTCTTTGAATACCTGGAAAGCCTTTCCAAGCCCAGACTTAGAAGATTACAATAAATACACAATTCATCAATGCCCAAACACTGACAAACATCCATAAGCATCAAGGACATTAAGGAAATTATGACCTCCCCAAATGAAAAAAGTAAAAGGCACCATCATCCAATCCTGAAGAGATAAGAGATATGTGACATTTCAGACAGAAAATTCAAAATACTGTTTTGAGGAAACTCAAATAAATTCACAATAACACAGAGAAGGAATTCAAAACACTATCAGATTAATTTAACAAAGATATTAAGATAGTTTTCAAAAATAAAGCAGAAATTCTGGAGCTGAAAAATGCAACTGGCATATGTAAGAGTGAATCAGATTCCCTTAATAGCAGAATTGATTAAGCGAAAGAAAAAAATTACTGAGCTTGAAGATTGGCTATTTGAAATTACACGGTCAGAGGAGACAAAATAAAAAGAATAAAAATCAATGAAGCATGCCCATAGGATCTATAAAATAGCCTCAAACAGGCAAATCTAAGAGATAATGATCTTAAAAAGCTGGTAGAGATAGAGATGGGGTAGAAAGTTTATTCACAGAGATAATAACAGAGGACCTCCCAAACCTAGAGAAAGATATCAATATTAAAATACAAGAAAGTTGTATAACACCAAGAAGATTTAACCCAAAGGAGACCACCTCATGGCATTTGATAATCAAACTTCCAAAAGTCAAAGAAAATAAAAGGATTCTAAAAGCAGTAAAAGAAAACAAACAAATAACATACAATGGAGATCCAATAATTCTGACAGTAGACCTTTCAGTGAAAACTTTACAGGCCAGGACAGTGGCATGACACATTTAGATTACTGGATAGAATATCCAGTGGAAATATCCTTCAAACATGAAGGAGAAGAAGGAATTTCACAGACAAACAGAAGATGAGGGACTTTATTAACACTAAACATGTTCTATAAGAAATGTTAAAAGGAATTCTTCAATCTGAAAGAATAGGATGTTAATGAGCAATAAGAAATCATCTGAAGGTAAAAACTCACTGGTAACAGTAAGTACACAGGAAAACATAGATATTGTGACACTGTTACTGTGCTGTGTAAACTACTCATATCTTGAGTAGAAAAACTACATGATGAACCAATAAAAAAAACTACAACAACTTTTCAATATATGCACAGTACAATAAGATATAAATAGAAACTATTAAAGGTTAAAAAGTAGGGGGATAAGTTAAAGTGTAGAGTTTTCTATTAGTTTTCTAGTTTTCTCTTTGTCAGTTTATTAGTTTGTTTATGCAGTCAGAGTGAAGTTATTATTTTAAAATAATGGGTTATAAAATATTATTAATAAGCACCATAGTAATGTCAAATCAAAATCTGTACAACAGACACAAAAAAACAATAAACCAAAACATATCACAAAAGAAAATTAACTCCACTAAATGGAAAACAAAAATGAAGAAAAGAAAGAAGAAAAGACCACAAAACAAACAGAACACAAATAAAAAAATGACAGAAATAAGTCACCACTTATTAATAATAACTTTGAATGCAAATGGACTAAACTCTCCAATAAAATGACATAGAGTGGTTGAATGGCTATAAAAACAATATGGCCAATCATCTGTTGCCTACAATAAACACACTTCACTTATGAAGACACATAGACTGAAAATGAAGGGATGGAAAAAGACATTCCATGCCAATGGAAACCAAAAAAGAGCAGGAGCCACTAAAATTATCTCAAACAACACAGATTTAAAGACAAAAACTACAAAAAGACAAAGGACACCATTATATAATGATAAAGCGGCCAATTAAGCAAGAAGACATAACAACTATAAGTATACATGTACCTAACACAGGAGCACCCAGATATATATATATATAATGTAATACTAATAGAGTTAAACAGAGAAATGGTTACCAATACAATAATGCCTAGAGACTTCAACACCCCATTTTCAGCATAGGACAGATAATCTGCACAGTAAATCAACAAAGACACATTGGACTTAATTTGCACTATAGGCAAAATGGACTTTATAGATATTTACAGATCATTTCATCCAACAGCCGCAGAATACACATTCTTCTCCTGAGCATATGAATTATTCTTAAGGATAGATTATATATGAAAACACAAAAGAAGCATGAAAAAAATCTAAACATTGAAATTATATCAAGTATCTTTGGCCCCCGAAGAATAAAACTAGAAATCAATAACAAGAGGAATTTGGGAACCTATAACATTTGAAAATTAAACAATATGCTCCAAATGACCAGTGGGTAACTGAAAAAAAAAATAGAGAGAACATTAAATTTTTAGAAACAATTAACAATGGAAACAAAACCTACCAAAACCAATGGAATACAGAGAAAGCAGTACTAAGAGGAAAGGTTATAGTTTTATACATGAAAAAAGTAGAAAAACTTCAAATAAACAACTAACAGTGCATCTTAAAGAACTAAGGAAGCAAAAACAAACCAAGACCAAAATTAGTAGAAGAAAAGAAATATTAAAGATCATGGCAGAAATAAATGAAATTGAAACAAAGAAAACAATACAAAAGGTAGATGAAACAAAAAGTTGGCCTTCTTCCCTTTTTTATCTTTTCTCTTATTTTCTTTCTTTCTTTCTTTTTTCTTTTGACAGTGTCTCACTCTGTCACCAAGTTTGGAGTGCAGTGGCATGATCTCAGCTCACTGCAACTTCTGCCTCCTAGGTTCAAGCAATTCTCATGCCTTAGCCTTCTCAGTAGCTGGGATTACTGGCATGCAAACACCACATCCAGCTAATTTTTGTATTTTTAGTAGAGACGGGATTTCACCATGTTGGCCAGGCTGGTCTCAAACTCCTGGCCTCAAGTGATCTGCCTGCCTCGGCCTCACAAAGTGCTGGGATTATAGGCGTGAGCCACTCTGCTCAATCAAAAGTTGGTTTTATTGAGAGATAAACAAAATTAACAAACCTTTAGTCAGAGTAAGAAAAAACATAGAAGACCCAAATAAATACAATTTTGAGATAAAAAAGACATTAAAACTGATACTACAGAAACTCAAAGGGACATTAGAGGATATTATGAGCAACTGTAAGCCAATAAATTGGAAATTCTAGAAGAAATGAATAAATTCCTAGATACATGCAACATACCAAGATTGAACCATGAAAAAATCCGAAACCTGAACAGATCAATAAAAAATAAAAGACTGAATCTGTAATTAAATGTCTCCAGCAAAGAAAAGCACAGGACACAATGGCTTTACTGCTGAACTTTTACCAAATATTTAAAGAAGAAACAATACTATTACTGAAACTATCCCCCAAAATGGAGAAAGGAATACCAAACTCATTCTATGAGACTGATATTAACACGATACGAAAACCAGGAAAAGATAAATCCAAAAAAGAAACCTACAGGAAATATTTTACAAGCAATATCCATGATTAATATTTGTATTAGTCTATTCTCACACAGCTGTAAAGACATATCTAAGACGGGGTAATTTATAGAGAAAAGAAGTTTAATTGACTCACAGTTCCACAGGCTGTATAGAAGGCATGGCTTAGGAGGCCTCAGGAAACTTACAATGATGGTGGAAGGTGAAGGGGAAACAGGCACGATCTTCACATGGCAGAGCAGGACAGAGACGGGGCTAAGGGGAAGTGCTACAAACTTTCAAAAAACCAGATCTCCTGATAACCGACTATCAGGAGAACAGAAAGTGAGAAATCTGCCCCATGATCTGATCACTTCCTACCAGGCCCCTCCTTCAACACTGGTAATTACATACAATTCAACATGAAATTTGAGCGGGGACACAGAGCCAAACCTTACCACTGTTGATGCAGAAATCCTCAGTGAAATTCTAGAGAACTGAATTCAACAACTCATTAAAAAGTGCATTCATCATAACCAAGTGAGATTTATCCCGAGAGAAAAGACAGTTAAAAATACATAGTCAATCAGTATAATACATCATATCAAGAGAATGAAGGAAAAGAAACATAGGATTATTTCAATTCATGGTGGACAAGCATTTGACAAAATTCAACATCCCTTTATAATAAACACTCAGAAAATTGTCATGGAAGAAACATTCCTCAACAAATAATAGCCATGTACAAAACAACAAAAGCTAATACAATACTGACAGGGAAAAAAAATCTGAAAGTGTCTCCTCTAAGCTCAGGAACAAGACAAGGATTCAAACTCTTACTACTGTTATTCTACATAGTACTTGAAGTCCTGGTTAACAAGAGAAAGATATAAAAGGCATCCAAATTGGAAAGAAAATACTCAAATTATCCTTGTTTGCTGATGATATGATCTCATATTTGCAAAAATCTAAAGACTCCACAAAAAGCCTGTTAGAACTGATAAACAAATGTATTAATGTTGCAGGACACAAAATCAACCTACAAAAATTAGTATCATTATATGTGCCAACAACAAACAATCTGAAAATGAAATGAAGAAAGGAATCCCATTTATAATAGGTACAAATCAAATAAAATATTTAGGAATTAACCAGAAAAGTGAAATACCTGTAAAATGAAAACTATAAAACATTGATGAAAGAAATTGAGGGAGACACAAAAAAGTGGAAAGTTATTCCTTGTTCATGGATTGGAGGAAACAATATTGTTAATAATGTCTATACTCCTCAAAGCAATCTACAGATGCATGCAATCCCTGTCAAAATATCAATGACATTCTTCACAGAGAAAAAAAAATCTAAAATTTATATGAAACTGAGAGGAGGGTATAGCTGGGCTTTCTAGGTCGAGTAGGGGCTCAGAAAGCTGTGAAACTCACTCATTTCCTGCAACAGGACTTACTTTGGTCCTGGATAAATGATATTAAAGATATATGCTTAAAATATTCCTAACATTAGAATTTGCGTATGTGTTTTCTTTCTCAAGAAAGCTATAAATAGCAAAACTTTTGCTGTAAGCTTTTCTGTGTCCTCTCCCTCTCTCCCTTCCCCCTCCCCTAAAACTAAAGAGAATGTTAAAAGCCCGTTTTTCTGTGATCAGCAGAACTTATTTATGCTCCCAATTCCAATTCCTTGTAAACACAATTTGTAAAATCCTGTGAGATCCTGTCTCCTTTGCTGTGCTGCTACAAGGTTATAAAGTAAATAAAACCTAAGTTACAATTCCTGTTTTCCTCAAGATCTAAGACATGTTAATTGTCTTTGTTTTTTGCTCTGGTAACATCTTCCCACCACACGTATTTCCCGCCTTAAAAAGTGTAAAAGGTAATCAAAAAATCTAACACTGGTTACCTGCTTGGGACCCCTTCCACGCTGTGGAAGCTTTATACTATCACTCTGCTCAGTGAAGCCTACAGCTTTTTTTCTCTTGGTCCGATCCGTGTCTCTCTCTCACCGCGGGCTGCCGCCACACCAAATCTTTGGCGTGGCTAAGGCAAGAACCTTTGGCTACATTTTGGCGAGCCAGCCAGGAGGATCTCCAGGAAAGGCATGTAGATCGTCACGTGGTGAGTACCATTGGACCTCTTTCACTTGCTATTCTGTCCTGTCCTTCCTTAGAATTCGGAGGCCAAACCGGGCACCTGACGGCCACTTACAGGCGATTAGCGGCCGCTGGACTAAAGACACGGGTGTCAGGCTGTCTGAAAAAGCGCTCTCTAACAACCCCCGACCCTCCGGGGCTGGGACTGTTGGTTACTCTGGATCCAGTCCATACGCTTTCACTTTCCGTGGCGGTCCTACAGGACACTGGGGAGTTATCAGCTGATGTTCTAGTCTCCCAGATTTCCTGGTTAAGACAATGGCCCCACCAGAGGTTCCCCCTGCAAGGGTTACTGAGCATGAGACCGCCACATCTTCTGACCCCTGCCTCCTGGGTCTTAATGTCCGCCTGCTAGACTTCTTTCCTCATCTAGCAAGCAAGGTTATTCCCTCTAGGCAGGATCAAGATTCCCTATTTAGAAGTCTTAAATACTTGGGGTGGTGCCCAAAAATCCCTGTTCATGGTGCCCTCCAGGGTTTAGACAGGTGTCACCATTCGATGGCTATTTTAAAGGGCAAGTTCCCCACCATAGTGTATGGTCCCCCACATCAAGACAATTTAAAGACGGGTCTGTAATTTTCGTGTAGGTAGTAGAATCCTTAGAGCATTTCCTCCATTGCTCCCCAAATAGACTTTCCCCTTCCTTGGGGCTTCT
The DNA here is from genome assembly GCF_028885625.2 of Pongo pygmaeus. Lineage (NCBI taxonomy): Eukaryota > Metazoa > Chordata > Mammalia > Primates > Hominidae > Pongo > Pongo pygmaeus. Next base: position 85,477,463 of record NC_072396.2, on the reverse strand, counting down.
CAAGTACAATCTGTGGTGCATGGGTACACCTCTTAGAGCCGACATTGAAACAGTTATGGGGGTTCCTTAAAATCACTGACTTTTGCCAACTGTGAATTCTTAAATACAGCAAAATGGCCAGGCCACTCTATACCCTAATAAAAAAAAAAAAAAACTCAAAAGACAAACACCAATCTAATAAAATAAAAACCAAAAACAAAAACAGCCTTCAAAACTTTAAAACAGGCTCTAGTACAAACTCCAGCGCTGAGCCTCCCCACAGGACAAAATTTCTTGTTATATGTCGCCAAAAAAACAGACATAGCTCTTAAAGTTCTCACTCAAACTCACGGGACAACCCCACAACCAGTAACAAACCTAAATAAAAAAATTAATATAGTAGCCAAAGACTGGCCTCACTATTTACAGGTGGTTACAACATAGCCATCTTAATGTTAAAGACTATTAAAATAATACAAGGAAAAAATCTCACCGTCTAGACAACTCACAATGTAAACGACATATTAAATACTAAAAAAAGTGTGTGACTCACAAATAACCACCTACTCAAATACCAGACACTACTCCTTAAGGGATCAGTATTTCAAATACACACATGTACGGCCCTCAACGCTGCCGCTTTTATCCCAGAGGATGAGGAACCAATTAAACATAACTACCAACAAATTATAACTCAGACTTACACCACCCAAAAACATCTCCTAAAAGTCCCCTTAGCTAACCCTAACCTTAACCTGTACTTGAATAAAAATTCTTTTGTAAAAAATAAGGTACAAAAAACAGACTATGCCATAGTTAATAATACAACAGTACTTAAAAGTAAGCCTCTTCCCCCGGGACCAGTACTCAGTTAACAGAACTAGTGACACTTACCCGAGCCTTAAAACTAAAAATAAATAAATAAATAAATACACAAATAACAAGTATACTTATCTAGTCCTACCTACACATACTACAATATAAAAATAAAGTTCCTAACCTCTAAAAAAATCCCATTAAATACCACAAACAATCGTAATCGTAAAGTCACTACACACAGTACAAAAACCTAAAAAAGTAACAGTCTTACACTGCCAAGGCCATCAAAAACAAACAAACAAAAAACCACCAGACACTAAGGCCAAACTTACTGCCAGACAAAACTTTGCTCCAAAAATGCCCATAAAAGGACCCCTGGTATAAAACAACCCCCTTCAAAAAGTTAAGCCCCAGTATTCCCCAACTAAAACAAAATGGGGACTTTCATGAGGACATAATTTTCTCCCCTCTGGGTGACTAACAACAACAACAAAAAAGATACTCATACCTAAAGCCAGCCAATAAAAAATACTTAAAACCCTTCACCAAACTTCTCATATGGATATTAAAAGTACTCATAAGATGACCACATCCCTATTTACAGGGCCACATCTCAAAACCATCCAACAAGTAGTCAAAGCCCGTAAAGTGTGCCAAAAAAATAACCCCTTAGCCCACCATAAGGCCTCTCCAAAAAGACAAAAAAAAAGACATTATCCCAGAGAAGACTAACAGTTAAATTTTACCCATATGCCAAAGTCAAAAAAATTTCAGTACTTATTGGTCTGTATTAATACCATTACAAATTAAATAAAAACTTTCCCTTATAAAACAAAAAAGACCCAAAAAATGGTTAAAGCTTTAGTTCATAAAATAATTCCTAAATTTAAACTTCCCAAAAACTTACAAAACAATAAGAAACCAACTTTTATTTTTTTTTCTTTTTTTTATTATACTTTAAGTTTTAGGGTACATGTGCACAACGTGCAGGTTAGTTACATATATATACATGTGCCATGTTGGTGTGCTGCACCGATTAACTGGTCATTTAGCATTAGGTATATCTCCAAATGCTATCCCTCCCCCCTCCCCCCACCCCACAACAGTCCCCAGAGTGTGATGTTCCCCTTCCTGTGTCCATGTGTTCTCATTGAAGAAACCAACTTTTAAAACTACAATAACTCAACAAATTTCCTAGACACTAAAAATACAATATCATCTTCACTGTGCCTAGAGGCCGCAATCCTCAAAACAATTCAAAAAACTAATAAAACACATAAAAGACATTTAAAAAACTATCACAAAAGCTCATCTCCCATAGCCTACTCTCTTGCCCATAGCCTTATTAAAAATTCAAAATTCCCTTCACAAAATGGGACTCAGTCCTTACAAAATACTACATGGACGGCCTTTTCTCACACATAACCTCCTACTCAATCAAAAAACGGCCAATTTAGTCAAAAATGTAACTTCTCTAACAAAGTATCAACAATATCCTAAAACTTTACCTAAAAAGTGTTTAACAAAAAAAAAAAGTTATTTCAAACAAAAAATCTAGTATTGGTCAAGTTTCTCCCCTCTACCCCTCCATCTGTAAATCCCTTATGGGAGGGACCATATTCAATAATCCTCTCTACCCCCACTACAGGTAAAGTAGTAGGAGTAAAATCCTAAATTTACCACACCCAAGTCAAACCTTAAACAACTCCTAAAAAGCTTACAAAATCATCAACTCAAAAGTCACAAGGTCAGCCAGACCAGCTTCAATACACCTGTCAGCCACTAGAAGCCCTACGTCTCCTATTTCAAAAAAAAAAAAACCTCTGACCAAAAAAACTCCTAGAGTTAATCCTAAAAAAAAAAAAAACCCTTTTCGTACTTATGTTCCTTTCTCCAAGTACAACACACCCCCCGAGTCAGTGTGCCTTCCCTAAAAGAGTCAACTGACATTCTCTCAAAAACTCTAGGGAATTAGGTAGCCCCTTCCAAACACCCACATCTTTTGCCACATGTACTTACATTAAAAAAAAGTTATAAAACTACATCTCTCTGTTCTCACAATAGCCTTACATATCACCAAAAAAAGAAAAAAAATCCAAACTAACTACCCTAAAAAATGGGCGGCCAACACTTGTTAGACATATTATACCCATATAGGTATGTCTAACAAAGGAGAAGTCCAAAATAAGACTAAAAAATGACATATCCAATAAATAGTTAAAAGCTTAGTCCAACTATCCAATACTCCCAGTCCATACAAAAAATTAGACCTTTCCAGACTACAAAAAACCCTTAACTATCATTCTCATCTCTAAAGCCTGTTTAACACCACCCTTACAAAAATACAAAAAGCCTCTCCTAATAATCCAACCAACTGTTGAATGTGTCTCCCCTTACATTTTCAACCATATGTCCCAGTCCCTGTCCCCAAACAGTAAAACTTATCCACTCCAGTCCTAAACACCACCAAATTAATCAGTCCCATAGTCACTAATTTACCAACCACACAGGCCTCAAATCTCACATACATAAACTTCAACATGACTCTCAATAAAAACGCCTCCCAATGTCAGTCCTAAATATCAATAACCTCAGGTTTCACCTGTCTAACATCAGACATTTTTTTCATCTATAATAACACAACCTATCAATGCCTAAATGGCACTCCAAAAGAACTATACTTTCTCTCCTTTCTAACGCCTCTCATGTCCATATATACTAAACAAAAGTTACAAAGTCTCCTTATACCCCAATCTCACCAATCACAAGCCCTTATTGTCCCTTTTATTATAAAAGTCAAAATACTTGGCAAACTTAAGACTAAAATTAGAGACATAACCTCCTCCACCCAATTCTATTATAAATTATCACAAAAATTAAATAATAACATAAAACAAGTTGCCAACTCCCTAGTGACCCTACAAAGCCAACTTAATTCTCTAACTATGGTAGTCCTTCAAAACCAGAGAGCCCTAAACTTATTAACAACTAAAAGAGAAAAAACCTGCCTCTTCTTAAAAAAAAAAAAAAAAAGTTACTATTTCGTTAACCAGTCAAAAATCATTACTTAAAAAATCAAAAAACAAAACAAAACAAAACAAAACAAAAAAACTTAAACACTCAAAGCCCTAAAATATATTTAATCAATAAATACATTGACTCCTCCCCTTTCTAGGCCCTACAGCAGCCATCCTACTACTATTCATTTTCAGGCCTTACATTTTTAACCTCCTTGTCAAATTTGTTTCCTACAAAATCAAGGTCATCAAACTACAAACGGTCTTACAAATAAAACCTCAAACAAACTCAACTCACGACTTCTACCAAGGACCCCTAAATCAAACCACTGGTCCCTCACTAACCTGAAAAGTTCCCCTCTAAAAGACACCACAACTACAGGTCCCCTTCTTTCCCCTAATAAACAAAAAGTAACCAAAACAACCACTGCCCAATTCCTAACAACAGTTGGGGTGTCCAGTCTAAAGTGGGGACTGAGAGGAGGTTCCAGCTGGGCTTCCTGGGTCAAGTAGGGGCTCAGAAAGCTGTGAAACTCACTCATTTCCTGCAACAGGACTTACTTTGGTCCTGGATAAATAATATTGAAGATATGTGCTTAAAATATTCCTAACATCAGAATTTGTGCATGTGTTTTCTTCCCCAAGAAAGCTATAAATAGCAAAACTTTTGCTGTAAGCTTCCCTGTGTCCTCTCTCCCTCTCTCCCTTCCCCCTCCCCTAAAACTAAAAAGAATGTTAAAAGCCCATTTTTTTCTGTGATCAGCAGACCTTATTTATGCTCCCAATTCCAATTCCTTGTAAACACAATTTGTAAAATCCCGTGAGGTCCTGTCTCCTTTGCCATGCTGCTACAAAGTTATAAAGTAAATAAAACTTAAGTTACAATTCCTGTTTTCCTCAAGATCTAAGACACGTTAATTGTCTTTGTTTTTTGCTCTGGTAACATCTTCCCACCACACGTATTTCCTGCCTTAAAAAGTGTAAAAGGTAATCAGAAAATCTAACACTGGTTACCTGCTTGGGACCCCTTCCATGCTGTGGAAAGTTTATACTATCAGTCTGCTCAATAAAGCCTACAGCTTTTTTTCTCTTGGTCCGATCTGTGTCTCTCTCTTACCGTGGGCTGCCGCCACACCAAATCTTTGGCGTGGCTAAGGCAAAAACCTTTGGTGTTACAAAACCACAAAAGGCCTGAGATAGTCAAAGTTATCCTAGGAAAAAAACTGGAGAAATTACATTACCTGACTTCAAATTATAATACTGAGCTATATTAACTAAAATACCATGGTACTGGCATAAAAACAGAAATATAACCAACAGAACCAAATATAGAACAAAGAAACAAATCAACACATCTACAATGAACTCATTTTTGGCAAAAAAGCCAAGAACATACATTGAGAAAAAGACAGCCTCTTCAATAAATAGTGCTGGGAAAACTGGTTAGCCATACTGAAAATAAAACTGACTCCTATATCTTCCCACATGCAAACATCAATCAAAATAGTTACTTAAACATGAGACCTCAAACTATGAAGCTAATCAAAGAAAACACTGAAGAAACTTTTCAGGACAATGGACTGGGCAAGAATTTCTTGAGTAATACACCACAAATACAGACAACAAACACAAAAATGGACAAATGGAATCATATCAAGTTAACACCCTTATACACAGCAAGGGAAACAATAAAAAAAAACATGAAGATACAACACACAGAATAAGATAAAATATTTGCAAGCTATCCATCTGACAAAGGATTAGTAATCATAATATGTAAAGGACTTGAAAACTGTACAGGAAAAATATCTAATAATCCAATTAAAAATGGTCACAAATTCTTAATAGACATTTCTCAAAAGAAGACATACAAAGGTGTTGAACATGGTTGATTGTCAGAGAAGTGAATATCAAAACTACAGTGACATATCATCTCACCCCAGTTAAAATGGCTTTTATACAAAAAATAGGAAATAACAAATACTGTTGAGGATGTGGAGAAATGGTAACACTATTACACTGTTAGTGGGAATGTAAATTAGTACCACAGTGTTTGGAGACTCCTCAAAAAACTAAAAAGAAAGCTACTGTGCGATCCAGCAGTTCCACTGCTAGGTATATTCCCATAAGAAAGGAAATCTGTATATTAAAAGAGATACTTGCACTCTGAAATGTTACAGTGCTATTCACAATAGCCAAGATTTGGAAGCAACCTAAGTGTCCCTCAACAGACAAATGGATAAAGAAAAAACCTGGTACATAAACACAATGGACTGCATTCAGCCATAAAAATGAATGAGATCCCTTCATTTGCAACAACTTGAATGGAATTCAAGATGATTCTGGTAAGTGAAATAAGCCAGGCATCGAAAGACAAACTTTGTATGTTTTCACTTATTTTTGAAAGCTAAAAATTGAAACAATCAAATCGTGGAGATAGGAGGTAGAAAAATGGTTACCAGCAGCTGGGAAGGGTAGTAGGTGATGTGAGTGGGTTTGGTTCATAGGTACTATCATGCAGATGACATGATAGTATATCTAGAAAACCCCATTGTCTCAGCCCAAAATCTCCTTAAGCTGATAAGCAACTTCAGCAAAGTCTCAGGATACAAAATCAATGTACAAAAATCACAAGCATTCTTATACATCAATAACAGACAAACAGAGAGCCAAATCATGAGTGAACTCCCATTCACAATTGCTTCAAAGAGAATAAAATACCTAGGAATCCAACTTACAAGGGATGTGAAGGACCTCTTCAAGGAGAACTACAAACCACTGCTCAAGGAAATAAAAGAGGATACAAACAAATGGAAGAACATTCCATGCTCATGGGTAGGAAGAATCAATATCATGAAAATGGCCATCCTTCCCAAGGTAATTTACAGATTCAATGCCATCCCCATCAAGTTACCAATGACTTTCTTCACAGAATTGGAAAAAACTACTTTAAAGTTCATATGGAACCAAAAAAGAGCCTGCATCGCCAAGTCAATCCTAAGCCAAAAGAACAAAGCTGGAGGCATCACACTACCTGACTTCAAACTATACTACAAGGCTACAGTAACCAAAACAGCATGGTACTGGTACCAAAACAGAGATATAGATCAATGGAACAGAACAGAGCCGTCAGAAATAATGCCACATATCTACAACTATCTGATCTTTGACAAACCTGACAAAAACAAGCAATGGGGAAAGGATTCCCTATTTAATAAATGGTGCTGGGAAAACTGGCTAGCCATATGTAGAAAGCTGAAACTGGATCCCTTCCTTACACCTTATACAAAAATTAATTCAAGATGGATTAAAGACTTAAATGTTAGACCTAAAACCATAAAAACCCTAGAAGAAAACCTAGGCAATACCATTCAGGACATAGGCATGGGCAAGGACTTCATGTCTAAAACACCAAAAGCAATGGCAACAAAAGCCAAAATTGACAAATGGGATTTAATTAAACTAAAGAGCTTCTGCACAGCAAAAGAAACTACCATCAGAGTGAACAGGCAACCTACAAAATGGGAGAAAATTTTCGCAACCTACTCATCTGACAAAGGGCTAATATCCAGAATCTACAATGAACTCCAACCAATTTACAAGAAAAAAACAAACAACCCCATCAAAAAGTGGGCGAAGGACATGAAGAGACACTTCTCAAAAGAAGACATTTATGCAGCCAAAAAACACATGAAAAAATGCTCACCATCACTGGTCATCAGAGAAATGCAAATCAAAACCACAATGAGATACCATCTCACACCAGTTAGAATGGCAATCATTAAAAAGTCAGGAAACGACAGGTGCTGGAGAGGATGTGGAGAAATAGGAACACTTTTACACCGTTGGTGGGACTGTAAACTAGTTCAACCCTTGTGGAAGTCAGTGTGGCGATTCCTCAGGGATCTAGAACTAGAAATTCCATTTGACCCAGCCATCCCATTACTGGGTATATACCCAAAGGACTATAAATCATGCTGCTATAAAGACACATGCACAGGTATGTTTATTGTGGCATTATTCACAATAGCAAAGACTTGGAACCAACCCAAATGTCCAACAATGATAGACTGGATTAAGAAAATGTGGCACATATACACCATGGAATACTATGCAGCCATAAAAAATGATGAGTTCACGTCCTTTGTAGGGACATGGATGAAATTGGAAATCATCATTCTCAGTAAACTATCACAAGAACAAAAAACCAAACACCGCATATTCTCACTCATAGGTGGGAATTGAACAATGAGAACACATGGACACAGGAAGGGGAACATCACACTTCGGGGACTGTTGTGGGGTGGGGGGAGGGGGGAGGGATAGCATTGGGAGATATACCTAATGCTAGATGACGAGTTGGTGGGTGCAGCGCACCAGCATGGCACATGTATACATATATAACTTACCTGCACGTTGCACACATGTACCTTAGATCCTAAAGTATAATAATAATAATAATAATAATAATAAATTAAAAACAAAAAAAGAGAAAAATATAAAGAAAAGGATCACCTAAAGAAAAAAAAAAAAGTTAAAGAATGAAAAAGACATCGTGTTTGATAGCACAACAGTGTGACTACAGTCAACAATAATTTATCGTATATTTTAAAATAACTAAAAGTGTATAATTAGATTGTTCATAACACAAGGAATGGATAAATGCTTGAGGTGATGAATATCTGTACCCTGATGTGATGATTACACCTTGTATGCCTGTACCAAAATATCTCATGTATCCCATAAATATATATACCTACTAGGTACCCACAAAAATTAAGCATAAAAAATTAAAAGTAAATTAATCTTGTAAGTGTAATGAAATTCTTGCTTTTGAAGCATATTTTATCCATAGCCAAACTAAAATTATATATATCTGGAAGCTTGTTGACATATGGTATCATTTACAGTGACATTATTTCAGAAAAAAATTAGTTCTAGGAAAATACAAGTAGGACAAGCTACTGTATCTACTGCAATACCGGTTAATTATGTTATGAATCCTCATGTTGTCAGATACTTTTGGTCACTGCTGACCAAATTTAAGGCCAGGCACAGTGACTCAGGCCCGTAATCCCCACACTTTGTGAGGCCAAGGTGGGTGGATCACTTGAGGTCAGGAGCTCGAGACCAGACTGGCCAACACTGTGAAACCCTGTCTCTACTAAAAATACAAAAATTGGCCTGATGTGGTGGCACAAACCTGTAGTCCCAGCTACTTGGGAGGCTGAGGCAGGAAAATTGCTTGAACCCAGGAGGCGGAGGTTGCAGTGAGCAGAGATCGAGCTACGTACTCCAGCCTGGGAGACAGAGTGAGACTCTGTCTCAAAAAAAAAAAAAAAAAAAGAAAAAGAAAAAAAAAATTAAGAAAAAATGACATGAGGATAACATTAGTATTTTAGGCATAATAATCTTAAAGTATTTATTCAAAATGACGTTTGTGAGGGTAGTGAGCCTGGAGGTGAGAAAACAGTTTGAAAACTATTAGTAATAACCAAGATGTGAGGTAAAAGCAGATAATACATGTGTTTTCATTTTCTCTTAATTTCATTTGAATGTTTATTGGTACAATATAAGAGATCATTTTGTCCATGCCTCTCTCTCACATTGTGAACTCTTTAGAGACACACCATGTCTTTTGATATCACAATGTCAATATTCCTTGAATTAATTAATAGTAAGTCACTGTTTTTCTCCTTATCTTTAATTTGAGTGAAAAAATTGCCAGAGGGCTTAGATAGGCCTCTTCATAAAAAGGAAGAAACATCGGTAAGGAATTCTCAAGGGCTATTTCTCTAAATTATATAAATCTAAATTCATTTGATCAGTATCTCAACATCCCAATTCTCGAATACTTCATAGGAGCATAGGAGTGATAATTTATGATAAATGCTAGAAGAAAATTTGCATGAAATCAGTCAGTTCTTAATTTATTTCCTCAAACAAAAATCCTAAATAAATGCTATGCATTATCTTATCTACTCAGGGAAATAAAAATTCCCCTCCAATGTGCAATGAATATATAACATATCACTGAGAATTATAAGTGCTTCAAATGTTTGTATATTTTCTGGACTTTAATAATGTTTTACACTTAATAAATATTATAAAATTAAGTCTAGTATTATCACAAATTTTTATTAATTTCAAATAAAATTGACAAAGTTCATAGTCTTGAGTCACTTGATGAATTTAAATAATAAGAATAAGCAATGCTTGGCCCAATTTAAGGGGTATTTTTTCCATAACTACTTACTATATTTAATACCTGAACATGGTTTAGGATGGGTCATAAAGTAGAAATGTTTTCTAAAAAACCACAGGAGGCCAGGCATGGTGGCTCATACCTGTAATCCCAGCACTTTGGGAGGCCGAGGCAGGCAGATTGCCTGAGCTCTGGAGTTTGAGACCAGCCTGGGCAACACAGTGAAACCCCGTCTCTACTAAAATACAAAAAAATTAGCCTGGGATGGTGGCATGTGCCTGTAATCCCAGCTATTCTGGAGGCTGATGCAGTAGAATTGCTTGAACCTGGGAGGCGGAGGTTGCAGTGAGCCGAGATTGTGCCACTGCACTCCAGCCTGGGCGAAAGAGCAAGACTATGTCTCAAAAACAAAAACAAACAAACAAACAAAAAACAAACAACAAACAAAAAAACACAGGAAACATTTTGTTAATAACTGTCACAGAAATTTAAAAATCAATTATTTTAACAGACATGTCTATTAATAATTAAATCATGACAGAAGAATAATTTGAAATAGTAGCTATTTTCCCCTTGCCATATAACCTTGTACATTTTGGTTAATCTATGGATTCATTTACTCCACTAGAAGATTCTGCTTTAATTACCAAATGAAGGAATAGCAGCAGAACTAAATATAAGAACAATATTTGGCTTTTAATTTTCAAAATTTTCAATGGGAAAGCTGAAAGAATTCAGATCATGAAGAAATGAACAGTGAATTTGTGAGATTGCCTACTGATGAATAAGACCACAGCTATCTAATCTCAAGCTATGTAAAAGTTTCCCACTGAAGAAGAAAGTCAAGGTAAAGAAAAGAAAGAATAGACATTGAAAGTCCTCAGGAAAGGGAGTTTATATGCCATGCAATATTTTCTAGACCTGCTATGGATGGTGGTGGTGGTATAGGCTTAATTAGGTTTTAAGAGATTTGATTAGGCTTAAGAGATCAGAGATCATAGAAAAGCAATTTTTCCTTTTCTGGGTGGAACCCCAAGGAGATTTCAGACCCTCAGAGAAAAATTATCTGTATGTTATATCTAAGCAGAAAGGTTCTTAGATAAGCTTCTGAAAGTTTGCCATTGCTCAACATGCAAAATAATCATAGAATGGTACTCATGCACTTGTAGGCTATGGGAGACACTAAAGGAGAACAGGCCTAATGATACATTGTTTTCTATAATTCCTGCTCACCTCCAATCCCAGAATTCTGATACAAACCTAAGAAATAAAAGAAAGTCTAAGCTCACTAAGATGATGTTTCTACTATTAAAAAAAGAGCTACTCAAAAAGTTGAAAATAAAGCAAAAGAAAGAAAAAATTACAATGTGCTTTTTCAATATCATACTGGAGTAGTAGTACTCAATGTACATATCTGTAATAAAACCAGGCGCTTGCATCAGAATGCACATTTGCATGCTGTTCCTTCATTGAGAAAGTCTTGCTATGAAATAGAAGACAAAATGCTAGACAAATTAAATAATGTACTTAGTGTCGTAGTTGACTTCAAGCTGGCAAAAACTTTGTATTCTGTGACTGACAGTAACAAATATTCCCTGGACTAGAAGCTGAGTGACATGCCACACTTCATGTAGTACTGCACTAGAACATTATCTAATATGTTTGATTAAAACTCATCTGATTCTCTAAGACCTTAACTTTTTGACTTGCTATTGCTCCAGATTGTAAAGTTAGATCCTAAATGGCAGATGATTGTTAATTTGGATATTATTTTTATCTGTAGAAATGAAAATTATTTCTGTTGAATATTGTAAAACAACATCCCAAAGCTTGTAGCTTTATTTCTCTGTAAGACATTAATCATTTCTATATGTAATTTAATAACTTTATTCTGAATTTCTGTTTCCCCTGACATACATGCACATACACAAACATATGATATATCTATAGATAGATAGATAGTGTATAGTCATATATATTATTTTTTAGTGAAATTATTTTAATAGAGAGAGCATAAAAACCATCAGGTAGCATGTGGCTGGGATTCAGCTAAGGACACCAAGTTTATACTTAGGGCTGTTTCACAAAGCAAAACCCTAAAATCTGTGGCACTGGTTTTTGGGCCCCCGAGTACTGTAAGCCATCTTTAATCATCTGGAGCTTCTATCTTTTCCTGAAATTTTGGATGGTGAAGTTACTTTATAATTACATTGCGGGGGTGATAGTTGCTGTTATTGATCCATCCAGGATTATGTCATCTGCAGACAAAGATAGTTTGACTTTCTCTTTTTCTATTTGAATATCCTTTATTTCTTTCTCTTACCTGATTGCCCCAGCCAGAACTTCCAATACTATGTTCATGATTTTGTCCACTCTCATCATTCTTATTCAACATAGAGCTGGAAGTCCTAGATAAAACAAATCAGGCAAGAGAAAGAAAGAAAAGGCATCCAAATAGAAAAAGAAGAAATCAAACTATCGATCTTCACTGATGATGACTCTATAACTAGAAAATCCTAAAGGCTCTTCAAGAAGTTTCCTAGAATTGATAAACAACTTTAGTGAAATTTCAGATTAACAAATCAATGTACAAAAATCAGTAGCATTTCTATACAGCAATAACATTCAGGCTGAGAATGAAATAAAAAAAACAATCAAACTTACAATAGCCACAAAGAAAATGAAAGACATAGTAATACAGCTAGCAAAAGATGAATATCTCTACAAGGAGAACTACAAAATAGTGTTGAAATAAATCAAATATGACACAAATAAATGGGAAAATATTTCATGCTCATGGATTGGAAGAATCAATATTGTAAAAGTGGTCATACTGTTTACCCAAAGCAATTTACTGTTTCAGTGCTATTCCAATCAAATCTCCAGTGCCATTTTTTACAGAATTAGAAAAAATATATTCTAAAATACATAAAGAAGCAAAAAAATCCTGAATAATCAAAGCAATCCTAAGCAAAAAAATAAAGCCAGAAGAATAAAACTACCTGACTCAAACTATACTATAAAGACATAGTAACCAAAACAGCTTGGTTGGCACAAAAACAAAGACACAGCATAATGGAACACAATAGAAAACTCAGAAATAAATTTGTGCACCTAAAACCGTCTGATCTTTGACAAGGCTGACAGAAACAAGCAATGGGGAACGTACTCCCTATTTGATAATTAGTGCTGGGATAACTGGCTAGCCATGTGCAGCAGAGTAAAGCTGGAGCCCTTTCACTATATACAAAAATTAACTCAAGATACATTAAAGATTTAAATGTAAGACCTCAAACTATAAGAATCCTGGAAGACAAACTAGAAAATACTGTTCTTGACATCAACCTTGGCAAAGAATTTTTGGCTAAGTCTACAAAGGCAATTGAAAAAAACTAAAATAGGCAAGTGACACCTAATTAAACTAAAGAGCTTCTTTACAGAAAAAGAAACTATCAGCAGTGCAAACAGACAACCTACAGTATGGTAGAAGGTATTCACAAACTATACATTGGACAAAGGCCTAATATTCAGAATATACAGGAAACTTAAATCAATAAGTGAAAAACAAATAACTTCATTGAAAAATGGGAAAATCACTTGAACAGACAATTCTCAAAAGAAGACACACAAGTGGCCAACGAACATACGAAAAAAAGGTCAGTATCACTAATTATTAGAGAAATACAAATCAAAACCACAAGGTGATCCCATCTCACACCAGTCAGAATGGCTATTACTAAAAAGCCAAAAAAAAAAAAAAAAAAAAAAAGAATGTTGGTGAAGCTGTGGGGAAAAGAGAATGCTTACACACTGTTAGTTGGAAAGTAAACTAGTTTGGCCACTGTGGAAAGCAGACTGGAGATTTCTCAAAGAACCCAAAGCAGAACTATCATTTAACTGAGCAATCTCATTACTGGGTTTATATCTAAAAAGAAAATAAACAATTTTACCAAAGAGAAACAAACACTCATATGTTCACTGCAGCACCATTCTTAATAACGAAGACATGAAATGAATCTTGGTGCCCATCAATGGTGGATTAGATAAAGAAAATATGATACTGTATTAGTCAGGGTTATCTAAAGGGACAAAACTAATAGGATGTATGTATATATGAAGGGGAGTTTATTAGGAGAATTGACTCACAGGATCACATGGTGAAGTCCCACAATAGGCCATCTGCAAGCTGAGGAGCAAGGAAGCCAGTCCAAGTCCCAAAACCTCAAAAGTAGGGAAGCTGACAGTGCAGCCTTCAGCCTGTGGACAAAGGACCAAGAACCCCTGGCAAACCACTGGTGTAAGTCCAAGAGCCCAAAAGCTGAAGAACTTGCGGTCTTATGTTCAAGGGCAGGAAGAATCCAGCACGGGAGAAAGAAGAAGGCTGGAAGACTCAGCAAGTCTCCTCTTTTCAACTTCTGCCTGCTTTATTCTAGCTGCACTAGCAGCTGATTAGATGTTGCCCACCCAGATTGAGGGTGGGTCTGCCTCTTTCGGTCCACTGACTCAAATGTTAATATCTTTTGGCAACACCCTCACAGACACGCCAAGAAACAATACTTTGCATCCTTCAATCCAATCAAGTTGACACTGAATATTAACCATCACACATATGCGTTATGGAATACTACAAAGCTATTAAAAAGAAAAAAATAATATCTTCTCCAGTAACATGGTTGCAGCTGGATGACATTGTCCTAAGCAAATTCTCACAGTAACAGAAAACCAAATACCACGTTCTCACGTGGAAGGTGGAAGAATAGACATTGCAGGCTCTAAAAAGGAGAAATTGGGGATGGAGCAAGGGTTGAAAAACTACTGGGTAGTGTGTTTGCTTCCTTGGTAACAGGATCAATTGTACCCCAACCTAAGCATTATATAATATACTCATGTAGCGAACCTGTACATGTAACCCTTGAATCTAAAATAAAATTTGAAATTATAAAAAAATAAACAAAGTAGTCCTTATTTACCAAATAGACAATCATTCTTCACACCTTTGGGGGTTTCCAAATATCTTCTCCACTTCCCAGAATTTTTTTCCCCCATTCTCCTTTTGGGTAGCAAAGATGCAGCAATGTTCTGTTATATGATAACGTAGTTTGGGAAACTTGAAGAGAGGGCAGAAAGACGTGTTAGGTAATGCTGAGAATGTCTCTTGACTTGAATCTCCCTACCACATACTGTTATTGTGAATAATAGTGTGTTATTTCAGTACTGAAGTGGCCTCTCATATGTAATAGCAAACTATTTCTAGGAACAACAAAATCAATTTTGTGGAGAGTAAATTAACCTGCGTGGTCAATTTGCATGTTTTTACATGAGATTTTTTGTATTTTTCAAAGACCCAAGTAGCAATTTGGAAGGCATGCTTACAGGCATTGCTGTTAATCCTTAAGTATAAAAGTATTTCAATACCTCAGGACATAACCTTATGAAAGGAAAAACTTAAGCAAGTATTGTCTTCTTTTTTATAATTATACTTTAAGTTTTAGGGTACATGTGCACAATGTGCAGGTTTGTTACATATGTATACATGTGCCATGTTGGTGTGCTGCATCCATTAACTCCTCATTTAGCATTAGGTATATCTCCTAATGCTATCCCTTCCCCCTCCCCCCACCCCACAACAGGCCCCGGTGTGTGATGTTCCCCTTCCTGTGTCCATGTGTTCTCATTGTTCAATTCCCACCTATGAGTGAGAATATGCGGTGTTTGGTTTTTTGTCCTTGTGACAATTTGCTGAGAATGATGGTTTCCAGCTTCATCCATGTCCCTACAAGGGACATGAACTCATCATTTTTTATGGCTGCATAGTATTCCATGGTGTATATGTGCCACATTTTCTTAATCCAGTCTATCATTGTTGGACATTTGGGTTGGTTCCAAGTCTTTGCTATTGTGAATAGTGCCGCAATAAACATACGTGTGCATGTGTCTTTATAGCAGCATGATTTATAATCCTTTGGGTATATACCCAGTAATGGGATGGCTGGGTCAAATGGTATTTCCAGTTCTAGATCCCTGAGGAATCGCCACACTGACTTCCACAAGGGTTGAACTAGTTTACAGTCCCACCAACAGTGTAAAAGTGTTCCTATTTCTCCACATCCTCTCCAGCACCTGTTGTTTCCTGACTTTTTGATGATCGCCATTCTAACTGGTGTGAGATGGTGTCTCATTGTGGTTTCGATTTGCATTTCTCTGATGGCCAGTGATGATGAGCATTTTTTCATGTGTCTTTTGGCTGCATAAATGTCTTCTTTTGAGAAATGTCTGTTCATATCCTTCACCCACTTGTTGATGGTGTTGTTTGTTCTTTTCTTGTAAATTTGTTTCAGTTCATTGTAGATTCTGGATATTAGCCCTTTGTCAGATGAGTAGATTGCAAAAATTTTCTCCCATTCTGTAGGTTGCCTGTTCACCTGATGGTGGTTTCTTTTGTGTGCAGAAGCTCTTTAGTTTAATTAGATCCCATTTGTCAATTTTGGCTTTTGTTGCCATTGCTTTTGGTGTTTTAGACATGAAGTCCTTGCCCATGCCTATGTCCTGAATGGTAATGCCTAGGTTTTCTTCTAGGGTTTTTATGGTTTTAGGTCTTACATTTAAGTCTTTAATCCATCTTGAATTAATTTTTGTATAAGGTGTAAGGAAGGGATCCAGTTTCAGCTTTCTACATATGGCTAGCCAGTTTTCCCAGCACCATTTATTAAATAGAGAATTCTTTCCCCATTGCCTGTTTTTCTCAGGTTTGTCAAAGATCAGATAGTCGTAGATATCTGGCATTATTTATGTGGGCTCTGTTCTATTCTATTGGTATATATCTCTGTTTTGGTACCAGTACCATGCTGTTTTGATTACTGTAGCCTTGTAGTATAGTTTGAAGTCAGGTAGTGTGATGCCTCCAGCTTTGTTCTTTTGGCTTAGGATTGACTTGGCAATGCGGGCTCTTTTTTGGTTCCATATGAGCTTTAAAGTAGTTTTTTCCAATTCTGTGAAGAAAGTCATTGGTAGCTTGATGGGGATGGCATTGAATCTATACATTACCTTGGGCAGTATGGCCATTTTCAAGATATTGATTCTTCCTATCCATGAGCATAGAGGATTCCTCCATTTCTTTGTATCCTCTTTTATTTCATTGAGCAGTGGTTTGTAGTTCACCTTGAAGAGGTCCTTCACATCCCTTGTAAATTGGATTCCTAGGTATTTTATTCTCTTTGAAGCAATTGTGAATGGGAGTTCACTCATGGTTTGGCTGTTTGTCTGTTATTGGTGTATAAGAACGCCTGTGATTTTTGCACATTGATTTTGTATCCTGAGACTTGCTGAAGTTGCTTATCAGCTTAAGGAGATTTTGGGCTGAGACAATGGGGTTTTCTAGATATACAATCATGTCGTCTGCAAACAGGGACAATTTGACTTCCTCTTTTCCTCATTGAATGCCCTTTATTTCCTTCTCCTGCCTGATTGCCCTGGCCAGAACTTCCAACACTATGTTGAATAGGAGTGGTGAGAGAGGGCATCCCTGTCTTGTGCCGTTTTTCAAAGGGAATGCTTCCACTTTTTGCCCATTCAGTATGATATTGGCTGTGGGTTTGTCATATATAGCTCTTATTATTTTGAGATATGTCTCATCAATACCTAATTTGTCAAGAGCTTTTAGCATGAAGGGTTGTTGAATTTTGTCAAAGGCCTTTTCTGCATCTATTGAGGTAATCATGTGGTTTTTGTTGTTGGTTCTGTTTATATGCTGGATTACATTTATTGATTTGCATATGTTGAACCAGGCTTGCATCCCAGGGGTGAAGCCCACTTGATCATGGTGGATAAGCTTTTTGATGTGCTGCTGGATTCGGTCTGCCAGTAATTTATTAAGGATTTTTGCATCGGTGTTCATCAGGGATATCGGTCTAAAATTCTCTTTTTTTGTTGTGTCTCTGCCAGGCTTTGGTATCAGGATGATGCTGGCCTCATAAAATGAGTTAGGGAGGATCCCCTCTTTTTCTATTGACTGGAATAGTTTCAGAAGAAATGGTACCAGCTCCTCCTTGTACCTCTGGTAGAATTCGGCTGTGAATCCATCTGGTCCTGGACTTCTTTTGGTTGGTAAGCTATTAATTATTGCTTCAATTTCAGAGCCTTTTATTGGTCTATTCACAGATTCAACTTCTTCCTGGTTTAGTCTTGGGAGAGTGTATGTGTTGAGTAATTTATCCATTTCTTCTAGATTTTCTAGTTTATTTGCATAGAGGTGTTTATAGTATTCTCTGATGGTAGTTTGTATTTCTATGGGATCGGTGGTGATATCCCCTTTGCCATTTTTTATTGTGTCTATTTGATTCCTCTCTTTTTTCTTCTTTGTTAGTCTTGCTAGTGGTCTATAAATTTTGTTGATCTTTTCAAAAAACCAGCTCCTATATTCATTGATTTTTTGAAGGGTTTTTTGTGTCTCTATTTCCTTCAGTTCTGCTTTCATCTTAGTTATTTCTTGCCTTCTGCTAGCTTTTGAATGTGTTTGCTCTTGCTTCTCTAGTTCTTTTTATTGTGATGTTAGGGTGTCAATTTTGGATCTTTCCTGCTTTCTCTTGTGGGCATTTGGTGCTATAAATTTCCCTCTACACACTGCTTTGAATGTGTCCCAGAGATTTTGGTATGTTATGTCTTTGTTCTCATTGGTTTCAAAGAACATCTTTATTTCTGGCTTTATTTCGTTATGTACCCAGTAGTCCTTCAGGAGCAGGTTGTTCTGTTTCCATGTAGTTGAGTGGTTTTGAGTGAGTTTCTTAATCCTGCGTTCTAGTTTGATTGCACTGTGGTCTGAGAGACAGTTTGCCTTAATTTCTGTTCTTTTACATTTGCTGAGGAATGCTTTACTTCCAACTATGTGGTCAATTTTGGAATAGGTGTGGGGTGGTGCTGAAAAAAATGTATATTCTGTTGATTTGGGGTGGAGAGTTCTGTAGATGTCTATTAGGTCCACTTGGTGCGGAGCTGAGTTCAATTCCTGGATATCCTTGTTAACTTTCTGTCTCATTGATCTGTCTAATGTTGACAGTTAGGTGTTAAAGTCTCCCATTATTATTGTGTGGGAGTCTAAGTCTCTTTGTAGGTCTCTAAGGACTTGCTTTATGAATCTGGGTGCTCCTGTAGTATGTGCGTATATATTTAGGATAGTTAGCTCTTCTTGTTGAATTGATCCCTTTACCATTATGTAATGGCCTTCTTTGTCTCTTTTGATCTTTGTTGTTTTAAAGTCTGTTTTATCAGAGACTAGGATTGCAACCCCTGCCTTTTTTCGTTTTCCATTTGCTTGATAGATCTTCCTCCATCCCTTTATTTTGATCCTATGTGTGTCTGTGCACGTGAGATGGGTTTCCTGAATATAGCACACTGATGGATCTTGACTCTTTATCCAATTTGCCAGTCTTTGTCTTTTAGTTGGAGCATTTAGCCCATTTTCATTTAAGGTTAATATTGTTATGTGTGAATTTGATCCTGTCATTATGATGTTAGCTGGTTATTTTGCTCATTAGTTGATGCAGCTTCTTCCTAGCCTCAATGGTCTTTACAATTTGGCATGTTTTTGCAGTGGTGGTACCGGTTGTTCCTTTCCATGTTTAGGGCTTCCTTCAGGAGCTCTTTTAGGGCAGGACTGGTGGTAACAAAATCTCTCAGCATTTGCTTGTCTGTAAAGTATTTAATTTCTCCTTCACTTATGAAGCTTAGTTTGGCTGGATATGAAATTCTGGGTTGAAAATTCTTTTCTTTAAGAATGTTGAATATTGACCCCCACTCTCTTCTGGCTTGTAGAGTTTCTGCTGAGAGATCAGCTTTTAGTCTGGTGGGCTTCCCCTTGTGGGTAACCCGACCTTTCTCTCTGGCTGCCCTTAACATTTTTTCCTTCATTTCAACTTTGGTGAATCTGACAATTATGTGTCTTGGAGTTGCTCTTCTCGAGGAGTATCTTTGTGGCATTCTGTGTGTTTCCTGTATTTGAATGTTGGCCTGCCTTGCTAGGCTGTGGAAGTTCTCCTGGATAATATCCTACAGAGTGTTTTCCAACTTGTTTCTATTCTTCCCGTCACTTTCAGATACACCAATCAGATGTAGATATGGTCTTTTCACATAGTCCCATATTTCTTGGAGGCTTTGTTCATTTCTTTTTATTCTTTTTTCTCTAAACTTCCCTTCTCGCTCCATTTCATTCATTTGATCTTCCATCACTGATACCCTTTCTTCCAGTTGATTGAATTGGCTACTGAGGCTTGTGCATTCGTCACCTAGTTCTGGTGCCATGGTTTTCAGCACCATCAAGTCCTTTAAGGACTTCTCTGCATTGGTTATTCTAGTTAGCTATTCGTCTAATTTTTTTTTCAAGGTTTTTAACTTCTTTTCCATGGGTTCAAACTTCCTTCTTTAGCTCAGAGTAGTTTGATCATCTGAAGCCTTCTTATCTCAACTTGTCAAAGTCATTCTCTGTCCAGCTTTGTTCCATTGCTGGTGAGGAGCTCTGTTCCTTTGGAGGAGGAGAGGCGCTCTGATTTTTAGAGTTTCCAGTTTTTCAGTACCATCTTCTTAAACTTTGCATGTTGCCAAGATAGCATGAGAAAATAAACATCGGAAATTGATTTTTTAATTCTTCTACAGTACTGAATAAACCATCAAAAAGAAAATTTGCCCACATATGGCAGTCTGAAATGCATTTGGGGGATCTTTCCACCTGGGACCACTGACTGAGCTGTTTGGCTGATCTTTGCAGGGCCCCTGTGAAAAACAATAAGGAATGTATTCCTTTAGTCCATGCTGGACTCTTGAATTGCGTGCATGTTACCCAACCTAACAGCCTATAAGCTCCCCAGAGGCAAGGCCACTGACACAAAGCCACTGACACAAAACTGATTTAAGATGAGGAATGTAGTTTTTGTTTCCAAAATGGCAGATAAGAGGCAATGCTAGCATACCACTTCTACTGGGAAGGGGAAAACAGTTTGTACAGATTCACTCTGTGAACTACTTTCAAGAAGTGCTACAGGAACTGAACAGGACAACCAAGGGAATTCAGACTCTCTGAAGGAAAGCAGCAGGCTGCAGCTACACAGTGAATTAGGCAAAGACCTGTGAGTCTCCAGAGTGTGAAGAGGGGAAGAGACTGCTTCTGGGATACACACCAATGGAGAGCTTGAAAGTCCAGGCCACGGGGAAATACTTACTTCTATTCAATGCTGGAACCAGCTTGGGAGGGGGTCGTGAGATATAAAAGTGGAAGTAGTATCAGAAAGATCCATGTGTACACTCCCAGTGTCCAGTATGGACTGAGGGAAGACATTCTTTATTGTTTTCATAAGGGACTTTGTGGAGGTCAGCCAAATAGCTCAAGCAGTGGTCACAGGTTGAAAGACACCCCTAACTGGGTTTCACAATGTAATGACAAAGGGGGTTGAACTCCTTTGGCCAGGAACTGGGGTAGGGGTGAGTAAAATGTGGGCTGCAGCCAGGAATGCAGAAGTCAGGCATCTGGCTTTGTAGGCAGATGAGGTGGATTGTGGCGGGGGGATGGCCTAAAAGCCATGGTCTCTTTCTCCACAGGGAAAGCTTATGACCTGGGACAGTTGTGAGTTCTGAATGCAGGCTGCCTGGAACTTAGCTCACTGCTTCTAGTGGAACACTGTGGGAGTAGGGTTTGCCTCAGCAAGTTTGCAGGATCTGTGTGGGATTTACTGTTTCCTGGCACTCCCCAATCCCTGCATAAAGTCTTTTGTGCAGCAGAGGCAGCAACATTCCTTTCTGGAACATTAACTCAGTGGCCTGAGAACTCTCACTGTCCCCTGACACCTATGGGGCTGCTTCTTGCCCTGGACATGTAGAGTCAGAGCACAAATCCTCCTGACGCAGCCCCCACCTGGGTTTGCCCTGCTACGCACCCTGCTAGCTTAGAACAAAGGACATAATATTAGGGAGCTATATGGCCCTGCCCATTGCCTGAGAAACCAGAGTGACTCCTCAAGCAACATAAGGCAAGCAAAAGTCTCACTGCTACTACCATAGCTGTTGCTCTATTAAAAGCACAACCTTCTGGCTGGAGGCCAACCAACACAGTCCATTGCAGCATCTCCTGGTAGAATAACACTGAACCCAGAAAGAAGAAAATGGCTGTGTGACCTCGGCTATCACCACTAGTTGTACCACTCTGGATAACCAGAGGTTCTGGAGTCTGTTCATGTGACCAGTTTATTACTATTATAACTTGTGTTCAAGAAAGCCAACACACGGCTATCTATAACCAAGGAATCTCACAGAGTCTACATTACTCCCCTGACACCCCAATTAAAGCTGATGCTTCCATCCACTGCTGGGAGACTTGAGGACAGGTCACATAGCCAGATCTCTTGCAGACACTCCCCAGCACTATTCTGGAGTGAGGCAACTTAACTGGGTGGCTAGACCCAAAGGAGCAACAGCACTCACAATATTCTGGCTTCTAACAACTCCCACTTCTAGGGAAAGGGGAGTACACCAAATAAAGGGAATAATTCATGGGAAAAAATAATCATGATGTCATCAGGCCTTGAGCACCAGGTCTTTCCACTGGTGGGAAGTTTCTTTCAGCAGAGGCACGGTTGCAGTGCTAGGCTCAGCAGGAAAAATATTCAGCTCTAACCCAACAGTCAGACAGCCCTTGTGCATATGTCTTCATATGCACAAGAGTCTTGGATAAGGGAATGTCTATTTTCCCTTATCTACCAACAAAGGCACATTTTTGGATTCTTTCACAGGAGCTTGGCATTGGTGCAACTATAGAAAGATTTTCTGGAACACAACAGGGTGACTGCATTGCCACAGGAGGAGCACCCTCCAGGTTCAGTGTTGCATGAGAGACAGAGTCACAATTCCTCTCCACTTGAAATATCAACATTTCTACAGATGAAAATAGGTGCCTGTTTGATATGAATAGCCAGAGCACTGGGATAGGAGTGTGTCTGAGAAGCATATAGCTTTCCTGTTTACCAGGCAGAGGAGCTAAGGTGACTTCAACCCATTTTTCTGATAAGACCTTAATGTGACTCAATGAAAGCTCCTCCAGCCACCTCTGTCAAGGCTGGGACCTCTGCCCACCATCGAGTATTGTATTCACTCACTTGCTTTAGCCACAACTGGTCCCTACCTAGGGACACTTCCCTACTGACCTGAAGCCTGAACCATCAAACCAGTAAATAATATACTGGGCTAAATAAATGAATAAATAAATAAATAAATGCACAGCATGAGGAAATGAGATAAACTTCAAGAGACCTCTACCATTCCAACGCCATAGGAGACAATAAACTTGCTCACACATCAAACATATTGCTACTACAACCAGCATATGAGAAATTCAACATACAAAGATTCTCTGGAACCAAGGAAATCTTATAGTCTTTATCCCTGAAAGCACAAAGAACCGAATTAGGCTATACATAACCATAAGCATTAAAGCTATATGACGAGTTGATAGGTGTAGCAAACCACCGTGGCACATGTATACCTATGTAACAAACCTGCACATTCTGCACATGTATCCTGGAACTTTAAAAAAATCAAAATCATGGCAAATATCCTCTAACACCATAGTGAAATCAAGATAGAAATCAACTCTAGAAGGAACCTTCAAAATTATACAAATACATTGGAATTAACTAATCTTCTCCCAAATGATTTCTGAGTTAAAAATAAAACCAGAATATACATTCTTCTCATCAGCACATGGAACAATCTCCAAGATAGACCAGATGAAAGAACCACAAAACAAGTCTCAGTAAACTTTGAAACCACACACCCAGTGTTCTCACTCATAAGTGGAAGTTGAACAATGAGAACACATGGACACAGGGAGGGGAACAACACACACCTGTCAGGGGGTGAGGGGCAAGGAGAAGGAGAGCATTAGGACAAATACCTAGTGCATGCTGTGCTTAAAACCTACATGATGGGCTGGGCATGGTGGCTCACGCCTGTAATCCCAGCACTTTGGGAGGCCAAGGGGGGCAGATCATGAGGTCAGGAGATTGAGACCATCCTGGCTAACATGGTGAAATACTATCTCTACTAAAAGTACAAAAACTTAGCCTGGCGTGGTGGCGGGCACCTGTAGTCCCAGCTACTCGGGAGGCTGAGGCAGGAGAATGACGTGAACCTGGGAGGTGGAGCTTGCAGTGAGCCGAAATCGCGCCACTGCACTCCAGCCTGGGTGACACAGTGAGACTCCATCTCAAAAAACAAAAAAAATTCCTTAAATTGAATGATAATAATAGCTCAAGTTTTCAATAACTGTGGGATACAGAAAAAGCAGTGTTTAATAGGAAAGTCTATAGCACTAAATGCCTACATCAAAAAGTCTGAAAGAACACAAGCTGACGACCGAATGTCACACCTCAAGAAACTAGTGAAATAAAAACCCAAAGCAAAGCAAGCAGAAGAAAAGAAATAACAAAAATCAGAGCAGAACTAGATGACATTAAAACAAAAGAATACAAAAGATCAGTGTATTAAAAAGCTGGTTACTTGAAAATAAAAAAAAAATAAAATTGATAGACCCTTTGCTAGATGAGCCAAGAAAAAAGGAGAGGATCCAAATAAGCTCAATTAGAATGAGACTGGAGACATTACAACTGACACTACAGAAATACAAAAGATTACCTGACACTACTATCAACACTTTTATGTGCACAAACCAGAAAACTTAGAGAAACTAGATAAATTCCTGAAAAAGTGCAACCCTCCTAGATTAAATTGGGAAGAAATAGAAACCTGAACAAATATCAAGCAGCAAGATTGAATTCATAATTTAAAAATGGCCAACATAATAAAAGCTCAGGACCAGATGGATTCACAGCTGAATTGTACCAGACATTCAGAGAAAAATTGTTACCAATGCTAGTGAAACCATTTCAAAAGATTGAGAGAAAGGGACTTGATATTGTTTGGCTGTGTCCCCACCCAAATCTTACATTGAATTTCCACCTATTGTGGGAGGGAACTAATGGGAGGTGATTGAATCATGGGGGCAAGTCTTTTCTGTGCTGTTCTCATGATAATAAGTCTCATGAGAACTGATGTTTTTAAAAAGAAAAGTTACCCTGCACAAGCTCTCTCTCTTTGTGTCCTGCCATTTATGTAAAATGAAACTTGCTCCTCCTTTCCTTCCACTATGATTGTGAGGTTTCCCCAGCCACGTGTAATTGTAAGTCCATTAAACCTGTTTCTTTTGTAAATTGCCCAGTCTCAGGTATGTCTCTATCAGCAGCAGGAAAACAGATGAATACAGTAAATTGGTACCACTAGAGTGGGGTATTGCAGAAAATATACCCCAAAATGTGAAAATGACTTTGGAACTGGGTAACAGGCAGAAGTCGAAACAGATTAGAGGCTCAGAAAAAGACCAGAAAATGTGAGAAAGTTTAGAGCTTCTCACATGTCAAAATGACTTTGACAAAAAATGCTGATAATGATATGAACAATAAGGTCCAGGGCGAGGGGGTTTCAGATGGAGATGAGGAAATTGTTGGGAACTGGAGCAAAGATGACTCTTGTTATGTTTTAGAAGAGAGACTGGTGGCATTTTGCCCCTGCCCTAGAGATTTGTGGAACTTTGAACATGAGAGAGATGATTTAGAGTATCTGCTGGAAGAAATTTCTAAGCAGCAAAGCATTCAAGAGGTGACTTGGGTGCTGTTAAAGGCATTCAGTTTTAGGAGGAAAGCAGAGCATAAAAATTCCAAAAAATTGCAGCCTGACAATGCAATAGAAAAGAAAGTCCCATTTTCTGAGGAGAAATACAAGCCTGCTGCATTAATTTGATATGTAATGAGAAACCATATGTTAATCTCCAAGACAATGAGGAAAATGTCTTCAGAGCATGTCAGAGGTCTCCACAGCTACCCCTCCCATTCCAGGCCCTAAAGCCTAGGAAGAAAATGTGGTTTTATAGGCTGGGCCCAGGGTCCCCATGCTGTGTACAGCCTAGGGAATGGTGCCCTGTGTCCCAGCCACTCCAGCTGTGGCTGAAAGGGGCCAATGTAGAAATGGGCTGTGGCTTCAGAGGATGAAAGCTTCAAGCTTTGGCAGCTTCCATGTGGTGTCAAGCCTCTGGGTACACAGAAGTCAAGAATTGAGGTTTGGGAACTTCCACCTAGATTTCAGAAGATGTATGCAAATTCCTGGATGTCCCAGCAGAATTTTACTGCAGAGGTATGGCTCTCATACAGAACCTCTGCTAGGGCAGGGTGGAAGGGAGATGAGAGGTTGGAGCTCCCACACAGAGTCCTACTGAGGCACTGCTGAGTGGAGCTGTGAGAAAAGGACCGCTGTCCTCCAGATCCCAGAATGCTAGATTCACTGACAGCTTAAACTGTGTGCCTGAAAAAGCCAGACACTCAACACCAGCCCATGAAATCAGCTGGGAGGGAGGTTACACCCTGCTAAGCCAAAAGGGCAGAGCTGCCCAAGACCATGGTAACCCACCTCTGGCATCAGCATGACCCAGGTGTGAGACATGGAGTCAAAGAAGATCATTTTGAAACTTTTAAGTATCAGTTATGTCTTTACAGCAGTGTGAAAATGGACTATTACTGAACTCTTCCCTAAATCGTCCTATAAATCCACTATCATCCTTATAGCAAAACCATGTAATGACATAACAAAACAAAAAGAAAACTACAGACCAATATTCCTGATGAACATAGATGCAAAAATTCTCAACAAAATACCAGTTAACAAAATTTAACAGCACATCAAAAAAATAACACACCATGATCAAGTGGGTTTCGTCCTAGGGATGCAGGGATAGCTTAACATACATAAGTCAATATATGTGACATATCGTATACAAAGGATTAAAAGCAAAAACTATGGCATCACCTCAACAGATGCAGAAAAGGCATTTGATTAGTTGCAGAATCTCTATATGATAAAAAGTCTTAAAAGACTCAGCACTGAAGGCACTTACCTCAAAATAATAGAAAGCCATACCTGACAAACCCACAGCCAGCATCATACTGAATGGGAAAATATTTAAAACATTCTTCCAGAGAACTGGAATCAGAAAAGGATGTCCACTTTCTCCACACCTATTTAACATAGTTCTGGAAGTCCTAGCCAGAACAAAGACTCTCAGATTTGATAAACAAATTCAACAAAGTCTCGGGTTACACAATCAATGTACACAAGTCAGTGGTACTGTTATACAAAAACAATGACCAAGCTGAGAATAAAATCAAGAACTCAATTCCTTTGACAATAGCAACAAAGAAAAAATAAACTGTCTAGGAATATCTTTAACCAGGGAGGTGAAAGATCTCTACAAGCAGAACTACAACACACTGTACAAATAAGTCATAGATGACACACATCCACACAAAATATGGAAACATTCAATGCTCATGAATTGGAAGAGTCAATATTATGAATATAACCATACTGCCCAAAGCAATTTACAGATTAAATGTAATTCCCATTAAAATACCAACATTTTTCACAGAATTAGAAAAACAATCCTAAAAATTGTATGAAATAAAATAAAAGCTCAAATAGCCAAAGAAATCTTAAGTAAAAAGAACAAATCTAGAGGCATCATATTACCAACTTCAAATTATACTATAAGGCTATAGTTATCAAAACAGCATGGTACTGGTATAAACACTGGCACATGGTCCAATAGCACAAAATAGAGAACACAGAAATAAAGCCAAATACATATAGCTAACTGATCTTCGACAAAACATAAAAAATATAAATTGAGGAACAGACACCCTATTTATAAATGGTCCTGGGAAAACTGGCAACCCACAGGTAAAATAATGAAAGTGGATCCCTATCTCTTACTGTATACAAAAATTAACTGAGAATGAATGAAAGGCTTAAATCAAAGACCTGAAACCATAAAAATTCTAGATGGCAATGTTGGAAAAACTCTTTTAGATACCCACCTTGAAAAAGAATTCATGAGTAAGATTCCAAAAGCAAATGCAACAAAAACAAAAATAATTAAATAGTAATAATTAAATAATTAAACTAAAAAGCTTCTGCACATAAAAGACAATCAGAGTAAACAGCCATCTCAAAGAATTCGAGAAAATATTTGCAAACCATGCATCCCGAAAAAAGCCTAGTATCAAGAATCTACAGGCAACTGAAACAAATCAGTAAGAAAAAGAAAATAATCCCATCAAAAAGTGGGCAAAGGACATGAATAGACATTTCTCAAAAGAAGATATAGAAATGGCCAATAAACATGCAAAATAATGCTCACCATCACAAATAATCAGGGAAATGCAAATTATAATAAAACCAAAATGAGATACCGCCTTATTCCTGCAAGAATGATCATTATTAAAAAATAAAAAACCAATAGATGTTGGTATGGATGTGGGGAAAATGGAACCCTTATACACTGCTAATGCAAATGTAAATTAGTACAAACTCTAAGGAAAATAGTATGGAGATTCATTAAAGAACTAAAAGTAGTTCTACCATTCGATCCAGCAATTCCACTTCTGGGTATCTACTCAAAGGAAAATAAGTCATTATATGAAAAAGCCACCTACACACATATGTTTAGAGTGGTGCAATTCACAATTGCAAAATGTGGAACCAACCAAAGTGCCCATCGACTAATGAGTAGATAAAGAAAATATGCTATGTATACACCATGGAATACCACTCAGTCATATAAAGAAATGAAATAATTTATTTTGCAACAACTTGGATGGAGCTGGAGGGCATTATTCTAAGTAAGGTAACACAGGAGTGAATAATCATAAACTATGTTCTCACTTAAAAGAGGGAGCTAAGCTATGAGCACGCAAAGACATACAGGGTCATATAATGGATTTTAAAGACTCAGAAGGGGGAAGGTGGGGTGAGGCTAGGGATACAAAACTACATATTAAATATAATGTACACTACTTGAATGACTAGTGAACTAAAATCTCAGAATTCACCACTATATAATTCATCCATATAACAAAAAAACACTTTTACCCCAAAAGCTATTAAAACATTTTAAATTGAAATTAAATTAAGAATGCTAGCAAATAAATGCTATAATAAAGACGTTTACCTTTTTTCAAACATGTTACATTTTTATGCCTAAAATATTAGCTAAGGTGTTTTTTAAAAAAAACCTTTACAATGATAGGCTGAACAAAAAACTTCCTGAAGAAAGTAATGCCCCCTGGCATTGTGGGGAAAAAAACAAAAAACAAAAAATAAAACAAAAAAACAAAAACAACAACAACAAGAAAACACTTTGACTTAGTAGATGTTCAGTTTGTTTATGTGGAAAATTAAAGGGTTAGATATAATGTGTACTAGAAAGCAGTATAACTTTCAAATCAGAGTTCAAGCTCCAAATCCCAGCTTTAAAAGCCTGGAAAATACTCACGAAATTAATTAAAATAATTAGTTATAATGTATATGTTTTATTTTTGTAGAAAGAAATACTTGGCAGCCTTTTTAAAGAATACTGCATGCATGTCGATAGTTGTAGAAATTTTGCTATAAAATTTTTCCTCAAATATAATGTCAACTGAATAAAGTGAGTTGGTAAAAAGTAAAATGCGATTTTTATTTTTATTATTGTTAGCACACTAATACAGGAACAGAAAACCAAATACTGCATGTTCTCTTATAAGTGGGAGCTAAATGATGATAACACATGGACACATAGAGGGGAACAACAGATGCTGGGTCCTTTCAGAGGGTGTAGCGTGGAAGAAGAGGGAGGATCATGATGAATAACTAATGGGTACTAGGTTTAATACCTGGGTAATGAAATAAACTGTACACAGACTCCCATGACACAAGTTTACCTATATAATAAACCTGCACTTGTACTCCTGAACTTAAAATAAAAGTTAATAAGAGAAAAAAGTCTGCATAGATATAGAGTGTTCCTGAAATTATATATGAAAATATTAATGTAGATTTCTTTTGGGTAAAGGGAATTAGGTTCTCAGATGCTATGGCCACTCTCTTTGTATGATACTACATTTTGCACAGTTCAAATGACTTGTTGTTTACATGCGTTATAGTTTAAGTTTTTTTGAAATTCCAACCATTCTATTTACTATGCAACTTTAGGCAAGTATATGCATCTCTATGGGTTTTAGTTCCCTACTGTGTAAATTGAAACAAAATGTATTATACTGAACAGCTGCAAAAATTAGTTTCTGTGTAAGAAAAAAATACTCAGTTCATAGTATTCTGCAGTGTGATATGACCCTACATTGTTACTTGAATGAAAGCAAATGTTTCCTGTGAATGACATTGAATCATCATGAATCGCCTAACCACAGCCAAATTGACCAGGGATAGGCAAATGCCACATGGGTAACAAATCTCTTTCTTATCCAGTAATTTATGGATGCAAACCAACAGAAGGTGAAAAATGTTGTGAAGTTTTTCTCCTCCCTTTAGTTAAAATGCTTCCATTAGTTACTCTTAACATACCAAGCAGAGTAAGCCATTTTACCTATAAAATAATCTTGTTAAAATGGAAAAATATTATTTTGTAATATGAAATACTTACTGGTTTATCCTGCAGACATATTTTCAAATCTTAATATTAAGCAAACTTGTATCAGGATCTCCCACCTCCAACTTTGAGCATAAATGAATGTTTGATGAATGTTAACCCAATGTCCAGAAATTCCAAATAGGTAGAATTCATAAAGTAAACTTCTGAGTAAGTTACAACTCTTTTTCTCACAAGTGAAGAGGAGCTCAAATAAACTGGCTTAATCAAAAGAATTTATTACCTCATGTTACTAAATAATATCTGGGAGTTAGTCTTTGTTTCAAGCGTGGCTTGATACAGAGGACCAAATAAATGTTAAACAATCCTGTTTCTTTCTGTGTATTGCTTTGGTACACTTTCTCTAGGTTGGTTTCAGTCCTTACAGATTCTTTTCTCATAGTAATTAGAGGACTATGCTAACTCTAAACCAATTCCAATGTAAAAAGAATGTCTGATGATATGCTTTGGCTCTGTGTCCTTACCCAAAACTCACTTTGAATTGTAAAATTCCCCATGTGTCATGGGAGGGACCTGGTGGGAAGCAATTGAATCATGGGGGTGAGCTTTTCCCGTGCTGTTCTTGTGATAGTGAATAAGCCTCATAAGATCTGATGGTTTTATAAAGGAGAGTTACCCTGCACATGCTCTCTTGACTGCCATCATGTAAGACTGGACTTTGCTCTTCCTTCACCTTCTGCCATTGTTGTGAGGTCTCCCCAGCCATGTGCAACTGTGAGGCCGTTGTACCTCTTTCCTTTATAAATTATCCAGCCTTGGATATGTGTTTATTAGCAGCATGAGAACAGACTAATACATCTGATTTCTTGATAGGACCAACAAAAGTCCAGGAATTGAGTCTTATTGTCTCTAATTAGCTTGATCTTTGTCATAAACTCAATCCTGAATCAAAAACTATAGACAGAGGAATAGAATGTGATTGTTGTAGGCTTATGCTATAAATTTGTATCCACAGAGCTTGTATTATACTTAGTTCCACCTGAAGTACATAGTGTGAAATTAAAATTAGGATATTTAAATAAAGAAAAGTGGTTTCTGGGTGGCCAAAACAAAACAAATGTTAACTACAAGAAAACAGGTTATATAGCAGCATAAACCTCAACTAAAGTGTATTTCATATGCAAAGATATACTGTTAGTAGTACCAACAACTGTCATGTGACATTGCATTTAACAGTTCCTTGCTAAAGTATTCCCACTACATAGACATAGGAAGATAGAAGAGAATGAAGTTCCAAGAAGTACAGGAAAAATGCCAAACATGATGTAAAAATGTGTAATGTGAAAAAGCAATGACAGAACCAACACCAGAAGAGAGCTATTATCCCATAGTCAGGAAAGATCTCC
Source organism: Pongo pygmaeus (assembly GCF_028885625.2). Lineage (NCBI taxonomy): Eukaryota > Metazoa > Chordata > Mammalia > Primates > Hominidae > Pongo > Pongo pygmaeus. The sequence goes on along the minus strand of NC_072396.2, from coordinate 85,445,531 downwards.
CCAATATCTTATCTCCTTCCTTACATAGAGTCCTAATTTTATTTATACAGAGAATTTTCCAAAGAAATGCAATTCTAATGTTACATAAAATATCAACAGAAAAGCAGATTTTTATTTGCATATTTTGTTACATTTATACCTAAGTATTTCATTTTGGGAGTTGCTAATGCACATGGTATTGTGTATTTAATTTTGGATTCCAATTGTTCTTTTCTCATAATTTTTTAGTTTTAAATTTTGGGGGTACATAAGAGGTGTATATTTTTTATTGCTTATATATACAAAAGTGATTGAATGGATTTTGTACCTTAACCTTGCATCATGCAATCCTGCTATAATTGCTTATTAGTTCCAGGATAGTCAACTTTGTCAATTTTTTAAAAAAATTTCTACATAGGCAATCATGTCATCTGTGAACAATAACAACTTTATTGCTTCCTTCTCAATCTGTTTGTCTTTTACTTATTTTTTCTTGTCCTCTCGCATTAGCTAAGATTTGCAGCACAATATTGAAAAGGAATGGTGATGGGGACATCCTTGCCATGTTCCTCATTTTGGTGGTAAAATGTCTGGTTTACCATCATGGATTATAATCTTATCTGTAGGTATTTTTGAGATTCTTTATAAATTTTAGATAGTTTCCCTAGACTGCAATACATTTTTATGACTAGAAAAGTTTGAGCCTGTCATGCATTAATAATTTGGGTTCCTTGAGTGTTCTTAGTTTTGCAAGGCAACGCAAAAATTCACACTCACACGGAGTCCTAGATGAGTTTTCTGCCTTTTGAATTGATTATTCTATACCATAAGCCTGCCTAATCAGATACTATCACAGTCACTGAAAATGAATGCTTTCATAGATCCTTGCTCTCTTAGTCATGTAATCACCATGCAAGGAAGACAGGGAGTGGAGCTGACAATTAGATGACACACAAGGCTGTATTCCACTCTCAGGAATCCTCACAGGAACTGTTAGCAGCAGTAGAAAATAATGGTGGAATAATTTTAAATGCTTTAATTCAACTCTAGGTCATATGTATCTTCTTTAACAACAGGTAGTTAAAGTCCCAGGGACCCAAATTAAGGCAAAAAAGTCAGAAATATGTTGAAATCACATAAAATTAAACTTAATTTTCAGGCATACAAGGCATCCTCTGAAAAATCCAGAGATAGTAAGAAAATCATTTGCATTGACTGAGGTCGTATGAGTGTTGGTAGAAACAAAGACCAGTAGAATTTGAATTGTTAATAACATAATTCACAAGCTGATGCTGAACCTCGTACAGATTTTAATACATAATCCTTGTTTTGTAACACACTCTCATTATTAGTCCATGTATGGTCCTCTTTTGCTCTTCTAATTATATAGAAAATACCTAAGAATTAACAGCCCAAAATAGAAACTAGAAAAATGACAGTAATTTACATTGTAATTAAATTAATTTCTCCACTTTATGTATCAATATATGTTTAATCAATGTTTTCAGCATTTTTAATTAAAATCAACTTCAAATATATAAATATATTTAGTGAACAAAATTGACGTGTCATGTCTAATGAGAAAATATAGGAAGCAAATAGAAGGGGCAGCAAAACAGTACTTAGCTAATGTCTTGCTTAAGCGAAAATTTAAAATATAAAAAGGAGTTTGTTAAATGAAGGGACATATGGGGAGAAATGTCTATTTTAGATTTGAAAGGGTCTACAAGGGCTACCTTGTCCGCATCTTCTCCTAATTTAATAATCACTTCCCCTTATAGAATTCCAGCTTCCAATTAAAAACCTTTGGTAAAGGAAAACTCATTTCTGATTGTTGGGAGATGTACTCTTATGTTTAACACTATTTCTTACACTATAAAACTAAAAACATTGTAAGACATAATTAAAAGCACTCTCTGAGTGGAGTTCCTGCTTTGACACTTACTGACTGTGAGACTTCAGGAGTTTGTAAATCTCTTTAATTCACATAGTTATAAATGAAATTACATTGTCATGGTTACCACCAACATTAAATGAATTCAGATTTCTTGTTAAGCATAATCATTTATCATATTTCCTTTATGTACTACAGAGTAAAATGAATATACATAACATCACACTGCAAGCTCTAAAATTACATCAACTTATTTACCACTGTATCCCTGAAATTTAAAACACACAAAATGTACTCTAAAAATTGTTAAATGAACAACGGACTTTAAGGAATATACAACATCAGTTAAGAATATAGATCTGAATGGGTCTTAAATATGAACTACAAAGAATAAAGGACATGATGTGAAATGTTACCCTAGCATTCATCCGTGGCCCCCAAATAACACAGTATCTGAGTTGTGCACAAAACAAGTTAACTGGTAAACAGAAGGTCTAAGGTCTAAAACTGTAGCTTTCCTTGTGTTTATTGTCATCATAATTATCAGTTGTCATTATCATCATAGCAACAATTTTTTTATTTTATTATTATTATACTTTAAGTTTTAGGGTACGTGTGCACAATGTGCAGGTTAGTTACCTATGTATACATGTGCCATACTAGTGTGCTGCACCCATTAACTCATCATTTAGCATTAGGGATATCTCAGAATGCTATCCGTCCCCCTCCCCCCACCCCATAACAGTCCCCAGAGTGTGATGTTCCATTTCCTGTGTCCATGTGTTCTCATTGTTCAATTCCCACCTATGAGTGAGAACATGCGGTGTTCGGTTTTTTGTTCTTGCGATAGTTTACTGAGAATGATGATTTCCAATTTCATCCATGTCCCTACAAAGGACATGAAATCATCATTTTTTATGGCTGCATAGTATTCCATGGTGTATATGTGCCACATTTTCTTAATCCAGTCTATCATTGTTGGACATTTGGGTTGGTTCCAAGACTTTGCTATTGTGAATAGTGCCGCAATAAACATATGTGTGCATGTGTCTTTATAGCAGCATGATTTATAGTCCTTTGTGTATATACCCAGTTATGAGATGGCTGGGTCAAATAGTATTTCTAGTTCTAGATCCCTGAGGAATCGCCACACTGACTTCCACTATGATTGAACTAGTTTACAGTCCCACCAACAGTGTAAAAGTGTTCCTATTTCTCCACATCCTCTCCAGCACCTGTTGTTTCCTGACTTTTTAATTATTGCCATTCTAACTGGTGTGAGATGGTATCTCACTGTGGTTTTGATTTGCATTTCTCTGATGGCCAGTGATGGTGAGCATTTTCTCATGTGCCTTTTGGCTGCATAAATGTCTTCTTTTGAGAAGTGCCTGTTCATATCCTTCACCCACTTGTTGATGGCGTTGTTTGTTCTTTTCTTGTAAATTTGTTTGAGTTCATTGTAGATTCTGGATATTAGCCCTTTGTCAGATGAGTAGGTTGCAAAAATTTTCTCCCATTCTGTAGTTGCCTGTTCACTCTGATGGTTGTTTCTTTTGTGTGCAGAAGCTTTTTAGTTTAATTAGATCCCATTTTTCAATTTTGGCTTTTGTTGCCATTGCTTTTGGTGTTTTAGACATGCAGTCCTTTCCCATGCCTATGTCCTCAATGGTAATGCCTAGGTTTTCTTCTAGGGTTTTTATGGTTTTAGGTCTAACGTTTAATTCTTTAAGTCATCTTGAATTAATTTTTGTATAAGGTGTAAGGAAGGGATCCAGTTTCAGCTTTGTACATATGGCTAGCCAGTTTTCCCAGCACCATTTATTAAATAGGGAATCCTTTCCTCATTGCTTGTTTTTCTCAGGTTTGTCAAAGATCAGATTGTCGTAGATATGCGGCGTTATTTCTGAGGGCTCTGTTCTGTTCCATTGATCGATATCTCTGTTTTGGTACCAGTACCATGCTGTTTTGATACCAGTACCATGCTGTTTTGGTTACTGTAGCATTGTACTATAGTTTGAAGTCAGGTAGTGTGATGCCTCCAGCTTTGTTCTTTTGGCTTAGGATTGACTTGGCGATGCAGGCTCTTTTTTGGATCCATATGAACTTTAAAGTAGTTTTTTCCAATTATGTGAGGAAAGTCATTTGTAGCTTGATGGGGATGGCATTGAATCTATAAATTACCTTGGGCAGTATGGCCATTTTCATGATATTGATTCTTCCTACCCATGAGCATGGAATGTTCTTCCATTTGTTTGTATCCTCTTTTATTTCATTGAGCAGTGGTTTGTAGTTCTCCTTGAAGAGGTCCTTCACATCCCTTTTAAGTTGGATCCCTAGGTATTTTATTCTCTTTGAAGCAATTGTGAATGGGAGTTCACTCATGATTTGGCTCTCTGTTTGTCTGTTATTACTGTATAAGAATGCTTGTGATTTTTGTATATTGATTTTGTATCCTGAGACTTTGTTGAAGTTGCTTATCAGCTTAAGGAGATTTTGGGCTGAAACAATGGGGTTTTCTAGATATACAATCATGTCATCTGCAAACAGGGACAATTTGACTTCTTCTTTTCCTAATTGAATACCCTTTATTTCCTTCTCCTGCCTAATTGCCCTGGCCAGAACTTCCAACACTATGTTGAATAGGAGTGGTGAGAGAGGGCACCCCTGTCTTGTGCCAGTTTTCAAAGGGAATGCTTCCAGTTTTTGCCCATTCAGTATGATATTGGCTGTGGGTTTGTCATAGATAGCTCTTATTATTTTGAGATACAACCCATCAACACCTATTTTATTGAGAGTTTTTAGCATGAAGGGTTGTTGAATTTTGTCAAAGGCCTTTTCTGCATCTATTGAGATAATCATGTGGTTTTTGTCTTTGGTTCTGTTTATATGCTGGATTACATTTATTGATATGTGTGTATTGAACCAGCCTTGCATCCCAGGGATGAAGCCCACTTGATCATGGTGGACAAGCTTTTTGATGTGCTGCTGGATTCGCTTTGCCAGTATTTTATTGAGGATTTTTGCATCAGTGTTCATCAAGGATATTGGTCTAAAATTCTCTTTTTTTGTTGTGTCTCTGCCAGGCTTTGGTATCAGGATGATGCTGGCCTCATAAAATGAGTGAGGGGGATCCCCTCTTTTTCTATTGATTGGAATAGTTTCAGAAGGAATGGGGTTGAAACCAACGAGAACAAAGACACAACATACCAGAATCTCTGGAACACATTGAAAGCAGTGTGTAGAGGGAAATTTATAGCACTAAATGCCCACAAGAGAAAGCAGGAAAGATCCAAAATTGACACCCTAACATCACAATTAAAAGAACTAGAAAAGCAAGAGCAAACACATTCAAAAGCTAGCAGAAGGCAAGAAATAACTAAAATCAGAGCAGAACTAAAAGAAATAGAGACACAAAAAGCCCTTCAAAAAATTAATGAATCCAGGAGCTGGTTTTTTGAAAGGATCAACAAAATTGATAGAACACTAGCAAGACTAATAAAGAAGAAAAGAGAGAAGAATCAAATAGGCCCATTAAAAAATGATAAAGGGGATATCACCACCGATCCCACAGAAATACAGACTACTGTCAGAGAATACCACAAACACCTCTACGCAAACAAACTAGAAAATCTAGAAGAAATGGATAAATTCCTCGACACATCCACCCTCCCAAGACTAAACCAGGAAGAAGTTGAATCTCTGAATAGACCAATAACAGGCTCTGAAATTGTGGCAAGAATCAATAGCTTACCAACCAAAAAGGGTCCAGGACCAGATGGATTCACAGCCAAATTCTACCATAGCAACAATTATTGGGCATTTTTTTGTTCCAGGCACTGTGCTTAGTGCTTTACATGAGTTAACTAATTTAATTCTCACAATACCTTAATGAAATAGCTACTATCATTATTGACCTCATTAGATAAAAAGCCTTGATAAATTAACTAAGTTGCACAAGACCAAACCCATAGAAAATTGCCAGACAGTGCCTCAAATGCATTCTATTTTTTATTCCAAAGTTGACACTCTGAACCACTATTCCATACTTCTGCAAGAGTCACTCATGCCAGCAAATGCTCTGGCTTTTCTGAGGCATGCCAGACCCCATGCAAGGGGTCCACAATTGGATTCCACCTCTGTCAGTGTCTTTGGCAAGGGTGAGAGTGGAGTTTGAAGAGCCAAGACCATGGGCCATGGTGCTGGGGAGGGACAGCTGTGAAAAATGTCTCTCTTAACATTATTATGTTCTTTTTCATCCATTCATGTTATTGGCATAAGTCCTTTCCAGGCTTTTTCAAAATGCCTCAATCTAAACAAAACGTACCCACTTTGTTCTTTGTTACAAGCCCTATCCAGCTAGATAACTTCTAACTAACAGATACTCTTCTGAATCAAAGGTTTAATTTACAGTCATGTACCACGTAATGACATTTCAATAAATGATGAACTACATATATGACGGTGCTCCTATATGTTTATAATAATGTATTTTTACTGTATTTTTTCTATGCTTAGCTATGTTTATATATGCAAGTACTTACCATTGTGTTACAATTCCCTACAGTACTCAGTACAGTCATATACTGTACAGGTCTGTAGCCTAGGAGCAATAGGCTATGTTATATAGCGTAGGTGTAGGCTGTACCACATAGGTTTATGTAAACACATTCTATGATGTTGGCACAATGATGAAATTGCTAAAGGATACATATCTTGAGACTGTATCCCCATTTTCAAGCAACATGTGACTGTATTTTCATTTTATTTTATTTTTTATTTTTATTTACTTATTTCATTATTATCATGATGATGATGATTATTATTATTATACTTTAGGTTTTATGGTACATGTGCGCAATGTGCAGGTAAGTTACGTATGTATACATGTGCCATGCTGGTGCACTGCACCCACTAACTCGTCATCTAGCATTAGGTATATCTCCCAATGTTATCCCTCCTCCCTCCCCCCTCCCCACAACAGTCCCCGAAGTGTGATGTTCCCCTTCCTGTGTCCATGTGTTCTCATTGTTCAATTCCCACCTATGAGTGAGAGTATGTGGTGTTTGGTTTTTTGTTCTTGCGATAGTTTACTAAGAATGGACATGGATGAAATTGGAAATCATCATTTTCTGTATTTTCATTTTAATGGAGTGCTTTGGTTATGTTATTTTATCCCTTAAGAGGTGTACTAATATGGGACATGCTAGCTCAGCAGCACGTGGGTAGAAGCAAACTGTGTATTGTTATCCCATTAGATATCCTGATCTAGACAGCCATATTCCACATACTTTAAGGTCATTCCTGTCTTTAGAAATCTGGCTATAATCTGTTTGAGTATGGATATTTATGTCTATGTTATGTGATATGGTTTGGCTGTGTCCCCACACAAATCTTATCTTGAATTGTAACTCCCACAGTTCCCACATGTTGTGGGAGGAGCCCAGTGGGAGGTGATTGAATTATGGGGGCAGAGCTTTCCTGTATTGTTCTCATGATAGTGAATAAGTATCATGAGATCTGATAGTTTTGCAAATAGGAATTTTCCTGCACAAGTTCTTTCTTTGCCTGCCACCATCCATGTAAGATGTGACTTGCTCCTTCTTGCCATCCACCATGATTGTGAGGCTTCCCCAGCCATGTGAAACTGTAAGTCCAATTAAACCTCTTTCCTTTGTAGATTGCCCAGTCTCGTATATGTCTTTATCAGTAGTGTGAAAATGGACTAATACAATAAATTGGTACCAGTAGAGTGGGGTGTGGCTGAAAATATACCCAAAAATGTGGAAGTGACTTTGGAACTGGGTAACAGGCAGAGGTTGAAGCAGTTTGGAGGGCTCAGAAGAAGACAGGAAAACGTGGGAAAGTTTGGAACTTCCTAGAGACTAGTTGAATGGCTTTGACAAAAATGCTGATAGTGATATGAACACTAAAGTTCAGGCTGAGGTGATTTCAGATGGAGATGAGGAACTTGTTGAGAACTGGAGCATAGGTGACCCTTGTTATGTTTTAGCAGAGAGACTGGTCACATTTTGCCCCTGCCCTAAAGATTTGTAAAACTTTGAACTTGAGAGAGATGATTTAGGGTATCAGGTGGAAGAACTTCTAGCAACAAAGCATTCAAGATTTGACCTGGGTGCTGTTAAAGGCATTCAGTTCTAAAAAGGAAACAGAGCATAAAAGTTGAGAAAATTTGCAGTCTGACAATGTGATAGAAAATAAAATTCTATTTTCTGAGGAGAAATTCAAGCCTGCTGCATTACTTTGAATAAGTAACGAAGAGCTGAATGTTAATCTGCAAGACAATGAGGAAAATGTTTCCAGAGCATGTCAGAGGTCTTCACGGCAGCCCCTTCCATCACAGGCCTGGAGACCTAGGAGGAGAAAGTGGTTCTGTGGACCGAACTCAGGGTCCTCGTGCTATGTGCAGTCTAGGGACTTGGTGCCCTGCATCCCAACCACTCTAGCCATGACTAAAAGGGGCCAAGGTACAGAGCAGGCTGTGGCTTTGGAGGGTTCAAGCCCCAAGCCTTGGAAGCTTCCATGTGGTGTTGAGCCTGTGGATGCACAGAAGTCAAGAATTGAAGTTTGGTAACCTCCTCCTGAATTCCAGAAGATGTATGGAAACACCTGGATGTCCAGGCACAAGTTTGCAGCAGGAGTAGGGCTGTCATGGAGAGCCTTTGCTAGGGCAGTGTGGAAGGGAAATGTGGGGTCAGAGCCCCCACATAGAGTTCCCCACTGGGGCACCATCTAGTGGAGCTGTGAGAAGAGGGCCACTGTCCTCCAGATCCCAGAATTGTAGATCCACTGACAGCTTGCACTGTTCGCCTGGCAGAGCCACAGACTCTCATCAACAGCCAGTGAAATCAGCTGGGAATTAGGCTGTAACTTGAAAAGCCACAGAGGCAGAGCTGCGCAAGACCATGGGAAACCACCTCTTGCATCAGCATGACCCAAATGTGAGACATGGAGTCAGAGGAGATCATTTTGGAGCTTTAAGATTTGACTGCCCTGCTAGATTTTGGACTTTCCTGGGTCTTGTAACCCCTTTGTTTTGGCAAATTTCTCTCATTTGGAATAGCTATATTTACCCAATGCCTGTATCCCCATTGTATCTAGGAAGTAACTAACTTGCTTTTGATTTTACAGGCTCATAGTCAGAAGGGACTTGCCTTGTCTCAGATGAGATGTTGGACTGTGGACTTTTGCATAAATGCCGAAATGAGTTAAGACTTTGGGAGACCATTGGAAAGGGATGATTGGTTTTGAAATGTGAGGACATAATATTTGTGAGGGGCCAGGGGTGTAATGATATGGATTGGCTGTGTCCCCACCCAAATCTCATCTTGAATTGTAACTCCCACAATTCCCATTTGTCATGGGAGGAACCTAGTTGGAGGTAATTGAATTATGGGGAGCAGGTGTTTTCTGCACTGTTCTTGTGAGAGTGAATGAGTCTCATGAGATCTGATGGTTTTAAAAATGGGAATTTCCCTGCAGAAGCTCTCTCTGTTCTCCTGTGGCTGTCCACTAAGATGTGACTTGCTTCTCCTTGCCTTCCACCATGATTGTGAGGCCTTCCCAGCCATATGGAAATGTGAGTTCTCCATTAAACCTCTTTTCTTTGTTAATTGCCCAGTCTCGAGTATGTCTTTATCAGCAGTGTGTAAACAGACTAATAGATTATGTAACAGCAATTAGTAAATAAGTAATTAGACACTCCACCATTAAGCACTTAATTCTTCATTAAAGAAACCCTACCCTTTGAGCCACTGATATTCACAACAGAAAAGCTGCTCACAGAGGAAGATCCAAGTCATTGAAAGTTGTCAATAAAACAATCATTCAGGGTTTCTTACTCCTCTATTAACATCAAGTGCACTTAATGTGCACAGCAACCTCCTGGGTAATATTCAAAATCTGGATAAGACATAATATTAGCTCAATACAAAGGAGGATGGTGACTAGACTATTCTACCCTTACTATTTTATTTTCTAATCTTAAGAAGAAATGCAGGAAGTGACATAAAAGGGAAGGATATAACCCCATTATCAAAGACTGAAAGAGCCCAAGAAAGCCCAGGATCTGTTTAAGGAAAGAAATGTATTCTGACAGCTAAAATCTACACTCAACTGAGGGAGAAGCCTTGTGGCCTTGAAGTTTCATCTTCTTGAGTCTCTTTGGGATCTGCATTCCTGCAGCACTTGAAATGTATTATCTAGCTCACTAATACACCTCTTGGCAAACAGCCTGGTATTGTTTCTTCTCTGTTCACATGGGGGAACACGTATGAGCCTGGTTTTACCAAACTGTCTGAGTTTGAGTTTCAGGTTCTTGCTCATTGCATGTTTAACCTCAAGTAGATTATTTAACTTCTCTATACCTTAAATTTTCTCATCTGTAAGATGAAGATAGTATTATCAACATACAAGAATGTTGTAATAGTTTGTCTGGACAACGTGTATAAAGTACTTAAAATGATTCCTTGTACACACTATAAACTCAGTAAGCATTAGCTCTAATTATATTTACAGGTATCTTCTTACCTTAATGAGATTGTATATTTCCTGAGGGCTAAGTGCCTGGAGTAGAGTAGCTACTCACTAAAAGTCACTGTTTTATTTACCAAGTAAGAAGGAACAACCTCCTTAAAATGCTTTGCCCTGTTTAACAACTTGAAGACACTGGCTGCCAGGCTCACACAAAATGAATATTTATGCAAATGAAAAGGGGAAGATGCCACATATATCTATAATAAAAATAAATACATTAACTAGGTTGTGTCATATTTATATCCTTTACAATGCACTTCCATAACCATTACTTTATTTTACACCTGTGGAAACTGCAGCTGAGAAAGTGTAGGTGATTCACCAGAAGTCATGCACCTAAAAGTGATGAAGCAAGAATTTAAACACATCTTTCCTGAACAGGAAATCCTTTCCATTTATCTCCCTAGTTTCTTTTGAAGCATCACGCATGCAGCCATCTCAAACCCAACCCTTACACCTCCTAACTTACAGATGGTTGTATTTTAACCTTTTATTTGTAGGTTGGTTGCACTAGGACTCACAATGTATCTTATCATGCACACAGTATTATGGCAGTTAAATCCCTAAGCCAGCCCACAAAAACCTCTGCAAATCACATGCACCTGAGTTAAGAAATTTGAAAACCTAACCATCAAAAATTGTCTTTTGATTCAAATCTCAAAATATTTTGTTTATACCAGTTGTATAGTATTTAACAATGACCTACCTTGAATTATAGTCATGATTACATAGATCAGAAGCCATGTTTTAATCATATATATCTCTGATTGCACCTAGTGCAGTACCTTGCACATACTAGCTATTCAGTGTTTCCTAAATTGGCCAGTTAAGTCTGGAGGAGGACTGCTTTAATTTCTTAACTCAAAGGCACCATTATTCAGTGAGCCTTGGGGTCAGACAGAGTTGGCCTTGAGTCCCTACTTTAGAACTTTTGGAGTAACAGCCAGCAGATTCACCCTCCAGAACCTCGGTTTCCTTATATTAAAAGTCAGAATAATGTATAGATTATTTAAAATTATTTAATGAACACACTTGGCACAGTGCTTAGTGCATTGTTGGTTTTTAATTAAATTCATTGATTTTTTATTTATTTTTAATTTTAATTACTTTTGGTACATAATAGTGTATATATTCAAAGACTATATGTGATGTTTTGATACAAGCATACAATGTGTAATAATAACATCAGGGTTATAGGGGTATTCATTAACTCAAGTATTTATTGTTTCTTTGTGTTAAGAACATTCCAATTCCACTCTTTTAGTTATTTTAAAATATACAATAAATTATTGTTGACTATAGTCAACTGTTGTGCTATCAACTCCTAGATCTTATTCATTCTATCTAACTTTATTTTTGTACCCATTAATTTTCCCCACTCCACACCCTCACCCCCACTGCTACCCTTCCCAGCCCTTGGTAATCCTCATTCTACTTTCTATCTCCATGAGTTCAATTTTTTTCATTTTTAGCTCCCACATATAAGTGGGGACATGCAAAATTTGTCTTTCTGTGCAAGGCTTATTTCACTTAATGTAATACCCTTCAGTTCTGTCCATGTTGTTTCAAATGATAGGATTTTATTATTTTTATAGCCGAATAACATTCCACTAAATATATGTATCACATTTTCTTCATTCATCTGTTGATGGACACTTTGATTGATTCTAAATCTTGGCTATTGAGAATAATGCTACAATTAACATGGGAGTACAGATATCTCTTCAATATACTGATTTTCTTTGTTTTGGATTATGGACCTATCAGTGGGATTGCTGGAGCATATGTTTTATTTATCATTTTTGAGGATCCCCCATACTCTTCTCTACAGTGTCTGTACTAATTTACATTCCCAACAACAGTGTACGAGAGTTCCTCTTTCTCCACATCCTCACCATATGCAGAATGAAACTAAACCTCTATCTCTCACCGTATGTAAAATCAAATGAAAATGGATTAAAGATTTAAGTCTAATATCTCAAACTGTGAAATTAATAACAGAAATCAGTTCAGAAATGCTCCAGTACATCTGTCTGCACAAAGATTTATTAAATAATATTTCAAAAGCACAGGCCACAAAGCGAAAATGGACAAATGGGATCACATCAAGTTAAAAAGCTTTTGCACAGCAAAGAAAACAATCAACAAGCTGAAGAGACAACTCACATAATGGGATAAAATACTTGCAAGCTATCCATCTAACAAGGTGTTAATAACCAGAATATATAAAGAGCTCAAACGACCTGATAGGAAAAATCAAATAATCCAGTTAAAGAATGGACAAAACATTCAAATAGACATTTCTTAAAGAAGACATACAAATGGCCAACTGGTGTACGAAAAAGTGCTCAACATCAATAACCATCAGAGAAATGAAAAAAAAAAAAAAAAACTACAATGAACTATTATCTCACCCCAATTAAAATGGTTTTCATCCAAAAGACAGACAATAATGAATACTGGTGAGGTTGAAGAAAAAGGGGAACCCTCATTAAATGAATTGAATATTTCATATGAAACTGCATATTTCCACTTAGGGACACACCAAGTAGTTATAATACTTGTTTTATTCTTATGGCTTGAGTTTGTGAGGAAAACACTCCTTTAGATAGCCACCCTTTCTCCTTTTTCATATATAATCTCTAACAATATAAGAGAACAGTAACATGTACTTTTTTTCTGGAGTAACTACCATCCATTGGCATAGTCCCAGGTACTTTGCATCCATAATCTCATTTAATCCACACTACAACTCTTTTTCTCCAAGAAAGATGCTTTGTAAGTAAAAAAAGGAATTTCTGCTAGATATTTTTAAATATTACCTGTCTTGAGATCTATGAAATTTATTTTATTTTATCTTATTTTAATCAACTTTAATTTTAGATTCAGGGGATATATATGCAGTTTGTTACATTAGTATATTGCATGATGCTGAGGTTTGGGATCCAAAAAACCATGTCACTCGAGAATAAGCACAATATCCAATAGTTTCTCAACCCTCATCCCCCTTCCTCTTCTGGTAGTCCATAGTTTCTTTTTTTTTCTTTTCTTTTTCTTTTCTTTCTTTTCTGTTTTTTTGTTTTTTGTTTCTTTTTTTGTTTTTTTTTTTGTTTTCTTTTTTGAGATGGAGTCTCCCTCTGTTGCCCAGGCTGGAGTGCAGTGGCGCAATCTCAGCTCACTGCAACCTCTGCCTCCTGGGTTCAAATGATTCTCCTGCCTCAGCCTCCCAAGTAGCTGGGACTATAGTCACACACCACCATGCCAGGCTAATTTTTGTATTTTTGTAGAGATGGGGTTTTGCCATGTTGGCCTGGTCTCAAACTCCTGACCTCAAGTGATCCACCTGCCTCGGCCTCCCAAAGTGCTGGGATTACAGGCGTGATCCACCATGCATGGCTGGTAGTCTGTAGTTTCTATTGTTGCCATCTTTATTTCGATGTGTGCCCAATGTTTAGCTCTCACTTATAAATGAGAACATGCAGTAATTGGTTTTCTATTCCTGAGTTAATTCCCCTAGGATAATTGCCTCCAGCTGCATTCATGTTGCTGCAAAAGACATGATTTTTGTTCTTTTTAACGTCTGTGTAGTATCACATGGTATAAGTGTGCAATATTTTCTTTATCCCATCCATAGTTTATGGCCACAAATGTTGTTTTCATATCTTTTCTATTGTGAATAGTGCTGCAATGAAAATATGCATACTACAACTCTTAAAAGAGAGATATCATTAACTTTGTTTTACAGAAAAGGGAACTGAAGATCAAAGGAATTTAGAAACTTCTCCAATGTTAGAGAGTTTGTTGATGGCAGAATACAAATTAACTTGTTTCTTATATTGTAAAGCTTCATGTTCTTTCTACTGTATCCACTAATATGATCACAGGTGATGTGAATCATGAAGCTTTGTATGCCTAAATGAATAAAACAAGATTGATTTATATTTAAAAAACAAAATTAATCCATAGTTCTAGTTAGCCATCCATTCTTGACATTTTATACCAGGAATAAGGGCATGAGCTGAGGGCTTAGTGGAGACACATAGTAAGTTACTGCTGCAGGGGCATGGGATGGTGTAAAACCGACCAGTAGCAATGGCAAAAGATGAAAGAGTTTCTTGGATATTTTCTCCTGATTTTAACTCCTAGGAGCTACTCTGCCATGGAATATGTGCAAGATTTGGGATGAAAGATACAAAATTTCAACAAATTTAGTTTAAAGATCTGATTGACTTTTATTAGCAGTTCATGACTGAGGCAGCACCTTAAATAAAGAATAAGCTAAGTGCTCTGTTGGACATGGCAGAACAATTGGTTTTTATAAATAAGCTTGAGTAGAAACAAACAAAATTATACAAAAAGTGGATTGGTTACTACCAGGTTACTTCAGGTTGCTTTCCTTGTAAAGGTTAAAGCGGAGAGAACTTCTTTGATACACAAGCTAAACTGGTCTGTTTGGGGATTTGGCTGTCAGCTCTCTCCTGATTTCTCAAAAGGTCAGAAAAACAACTTAGTTTCAGTTTGGTGATGTGGAACTTGAGCATGAGTGACTCCATTTTGGCTTGGTCTTTTGGGGCATAGCGCAGGAGCTCAGTCCAAATAAATGGTTTCCCACAAATTTTAATTAACAAGGGATGGAGCATGAAGTTGCAGGTTCAGACTATTTTAAAAGGAGGGAAAGAAGCCTAGAGGTGTCTAATTTCTAACTTGAAAATAAAAGAGAAATGGGAGCTCCTCATAGAAAACATAATATTTAGTACAGTGCTTTAGGATAACACAGACTGAGTTTCAATCTTTGTCTTAACGTGTTTTATGTGAATGACATTGGAGATATTATTTAATTTTTCCAAACCCAATTTTCCCATCCATGAGATATGGAAAATAATAGTACCCACTACATAGGATTGCTTGAATGATTACATGAGATAGTGCTATAGTTGTAATATTTCTGTCTTTTAAAAATTCATATCTTGAAACCTAAACCCCTAAGGTGATGGTATTCCCTTTGGAAGGTCATTAGTTCATGAGGGCTTTGCTCTCATAAATGGGATTATTGTCCCTGTAAAAAAAAGTTTGAGAAAGTTTGTTTGCCTCTTTTACTCTTTTCACCATGTGAGAACCTAGCAAGAGGCATCATCTATGAAGCAGAGAGTGAGACTTCAGCAGACATTGAATCTGCTGGCACCTTAAACTTGGACTATCCAGCCTCCGAAACTGTGAAAAATAAGTTTATATTATTTATTAAAATTATCCAGTCTAAAGTATTCTGCTAAAGCAGCTTGAATAAACTAGATATAGTGAAGAAACAATTATTGTTTCCCCACACCTTACAAAGACAGATAGTGAATACCAATTAATTAGACAGAACTAAGCACAGAAAATGTCCTCAATTAATGTTAACCGTTATGATGACGATAATGATGATGTTGATGATAACAGTGATGATGATGAGCAGGATGATAGTTCCTATCATTGTTATGACAATCACTCTTACAATGGCAACTCAGGGTTTGTGGAAGCCATTTATACATAAGGGGCACAAGTCTAGCATATGCAATAGCTGAATGAAACATTTGTATGAGAGGTTTTATGTTTACATCCTATGAGTACCCAGAAGGCTAAAAAAAAAAGTACAAAGGCAGCCATTAGGAAAGCTGAAATGGGACCCTAAATTTGTCCATGGATATTTCATAAAGTCAATAATTCACTGACAGAGAATTCATGAGCTCACTTCAGCATTAACAGCAAATTTTATAAAAAGGTAAGAAAAGAGGACTTTAAATATTTCAAAGTACTAAATATCCCACATCCCCGAAGATACAGAGATAGGAGAGATGAATCTATTTGAATGAAAGATAAACTCACAGAAGGTGATGCTGAGAGATGAATTTCATTGTTACTAGTGTATGGTAACTTATTTGCCTTTTACTCAGGTATAAGCATGTTCAGACATTCTGCTCTTGCTGATATAAATTTGAATACAATCTTGTAATAACTTTAATGAATTATGCCGTAATAATATCTTCATTAATAGGAGTGGTATTTGAGGTTGCTTAATGTCTAACACAAATACTAGACAAAGAGCAGAGAAATCGATTAGAGGGTTTACAGATTAAAGCTGCCCACCACCTCTTAAGTTTTGTGAAATGGTCAGCCAGTGTCTCTCTACAGAGATCCTTTTTGGAAAGGGGAGGAGAAGAGGAAAAAGGAGACTGTGATACAGCCTACTCATTGTTGCAAAATTACAATTATTGTTTCTCCACACCTTACAAACATTTCACACAGTTTTACACAGTCCATACCACAAAACATACCAAGCAAACAACTGACATATTAGTTAAGAGGCCTTCCATTTTACTTTGACAGTTCACGATAATGGAATTTAATTGTGAAAAAAGGCAGAATAATTTTAGCTTAATGTCATTAGGTTCATTCAAACTGGAAATCAGGGACATATTTAACAAAGGTTTTGAAACTTCTTTTGAAATCAGGAAGCTGCTCTGCACAGATAAGAGGAGAGGTTTAAGAATTCTCTATCAGAAATTTCAAGGTTTTTTTCCATCTGCTTTTTCAAATTAACTGGTAATTATCCAGAAAGGCACATAATAGCACAGAAATGACAGAAGCCAACAAAGGTTTTCCTAAGATATGTAAATTGTCAGTGATCAGCAAGGTGCAACAGAAAGGCTTTCTACAGCACAATTATTTATGCTAGTTCCAGCTTGCATTTAGGTAGCAGTGAAGGTCTGTTACAGAGAAGCTCCTTATCATGGACCCTGCACATTAGCTTCCACCAGCACTAAGAAAACATGGCAAAAAGTTGCTTAAAACAGTGGTGATTATTCCCTTAGGTAGAAATTGTTTTCCAAAAAAACCTTTTTTTCACCAGCCTGCATATTAAACAATACAAATTTCCTTTATTTTTCTAGCATGCTGTAGTTATTAGATACTTTCCAGTTAATAGATACATATGAGTTTGTTCACACTATGAATGTGGATCTTCTCAAGACCCTATATACAATCAAACTATGGGTAACCCATGAGTTTCTGGGACATTTTTAGAGCATGCCCCTTCTTATAGAGCCTCTTCCTGCCTGTAAAGGTTTCCCATGACCCATAAAAAAGAATATCCTGGCAAATCTGACTTGTACAAAGCCGTTGATTTATTCAGTTAATACATTCTCTGGTCTCAAAGCCCTTGATTTATTCACTTAATACATTCTCTGGTCTCTTAACAATTTTCAAAAGCTTAGTAATTTTCCTGATGTATAAAAGGAACCTAATAAACAATAACAATATAAAACTTAAAATACTGATAATATTACTTACAACTATTATTTATGGAATGTTTACTAAAAGAAACAAATTAACTCATTATATATTTACAATAACCCTATGAGATGCTTATTATTCCCCCAAGTTTACAGATGATAAAAGATACTCAGAAAAGCTCATTAACATGTCCAAGAACAAACTTTGTAGATACTAAATTAAAATTTAGAACCCAGATCTATTTTATCTCTAAAGTCTATTATGTTAATCACTAGATGACATTATTTCTACAATGAGTATGTGTTGAAGAAAAAAAAATAAAAGATGACATTCCTTATTACTTATCTCTCTCCAGAAGTCCCCTGTTTCTATCTGTCTCACTTCTCCTTTTAGGTATTGCATTCATTTGCTTTCCATTCCCAGCTTTAACTCTGCCTTATGGATCTATATCACTCCTCAGCTCAATGATTCTATGAGCAGCCATCTAAATGAAATCCTAGACTTCACAAGACCCCTGAAGCCTCTCCCCTTGAATCCTGTTTCTATAGGTTGTCATAGTCTTCCCTGGTCTTGTACACAGGGTCTAAATATTGATGAAAACAAAATCTAATCATCAAGAGAGTATTAAGCATTTCTTTGAATTTATATTTTCCGTAAATAGAGTGTTCACCAAACTGAACTCTTCTGTTCTGGCCCTCTTGGGAGGCAATCAATACTATACAACAGTCTATCTTAGGTTTAAAAATTATGTTTCTGTTTTTTTAAGATGCTCTTCCAAAGACAGGGTATTTCCATGAAAATAAATTTTATTTTATTTTTTCTTCATTCTTTCCTCAAATATCACTAGCTCTGGGGATACAGCAAATATTTCTAAAGAGAGCAACCAAACTATTAAGCCTCAGGATAAGGTTTAATATTAACATTAGCTACATTTAAAAGTACTTGCATAAAGAGGTAGTATTTCGGGGTCTTCCTCTCTCCCAAACTCTCCCCACCATCACTAATATTGCCTAAAATAGTACATTTGAACTTCCAAGCATGTTTGAATATAAGATCATAATCATCAATTTTAGTTCCTTTAGAGTTTTACAAGTGAGGTAATTGAAGTCAATAGAGGCAAAGCAGCACAGCTCATCAGAGGCTGAAGAAGCATGATGTACAGGGCATGTCAGTTATATTTGACTTAACTAAAATTTCCATCTACATGAAATTTTTCTAATCAGATTTCTTGCACAAGGATGCAATTTCAGGCCAGTGTTTTTGTGCGATGTTTGTTTATACCAGAATAACCACAGGTGGAAACAGGAGCGTTCAGATAACCCAAAGAAAAATAAATTGTACAGTGACTCATGATGTAGTCTGACAAAAGGAGGTTTGCCAAATTAAAGCAATAGTAATTAATAAAGACAACTATATTAAATGTGTCAGATTCCAAAATTTTAGCTGGAAAATGTAAAAAGGATTGTTGAGTAGAAAATACAAAAAGAGAGCAGACACATAGAGAAAAGCAAGAACTCCATGGTGGAAGTAGATGTGTCATGAAAGAGAAATCCCAGAAGAAGGAGAGAGAGAGAGCGCGAGCAAACATTTATTCATAGACATGCTGCTTTGGACCCTAAAGGCTTCCTGCTTCTAACATATGGATTTTGATAACAAATTTCCTTTTTCTTATGTTGGTCCCAGTGACCCTCTTGGAACCCAAAGAGTTTGAGAAGTACATATGTACACCAAAGCCATTTGATTGCTGTAGATATAAAAAAGATTAAACATACTCTATTCTATAACCTTCATGTATATTGACTTCTACTTTGTCACGGTGTCTCTTTTCATTGTAGCCTTTGGTTATAATCAAACTCTTTCTTAACCCAAAACTTTTATTGTGAAAGTTGAAAAGGCAGTCTATTCAAGCTAAACCTTGTCTGGTCTCTCTTTGGATTAACTACCGCAACATAGAGAAAGCATATAAGACATAATATTTATTTATTTATCTATCTACTTATTTAGTTTAAATTGACAATAATTTTATATATTTATGGTGTGCAATATGATGTTTTGACTTGTGAATACATATAGGTAGATTCAATCAATGTAATTAACATATATATCACCTCACCAATTTATCATTTTACATGACCACAGTTAATATGATATATATCAAAATTTCTGAAATAAATTTTAACATTCTCCCCACAAGAAAAATTGTTCTGAAACTTACCTTAACCAACTGGCAGACTGAATCTTAGCTGGCAGTGTTTCTTTTTAATTTTGTAGTAAATGACAACATTGCCATATCAAGTTGGAAATGATAATCTTTGCTAAGCCCTAAGATATAGAATTTCAAGAGCATATAAATTTGAAGAATAGTAAGTATTTGGAGTGACTGAAGGAAAGGATGTTGTTATAGAAGAAAGACTAGTCTCCAGTTTATCAACTACTGTGCAAATAATGCCAATGAAGCAATGCTGGTGCCATCTATATTCTTTTAAGCATTTCCTAGGAAAATGACACGTTACATTCCTATGAGACTATTAATTCAAGAACTTCCACCTGCAGGTTTTAAATACAAAACAGAATTGAACAAAATAAGCCTGTATTGTCAATACCTTAGGATCTCAGTAATGATCTATATTAGCATGGCTGATAATGAAACTCGGTAAAACTTGTTTAACTAGAGCTTTAAATGAACTTTAATTGTGCAGATTAATTGATTTTTAGAAGGAATTGCTTTTTAGAAGATGGCAGGCAAAAATTAATACCAGGGATTTAGTCAAAACTTCACTTAGCTACTATTCAGGGTGTCTTTCAGTTTGTTAATATTCAGACTAATCTCTTACAAACCTTAACATAAACTTATGTATGTAAAATAACAGCATAGCCCTTTTTTCTAATAGAAAATATAGATTTTCAAATAATGCAATGTACCCATCACAGATAATAATTTATCTCAAACAAATGTCTTCATCAATTAACAGTTTCAAAACTGCTAATGTCACTCAACCCAGGCCTTTGGATCTATTGATATGTGATCTGAATTAGGTCATAAATGTAATTTTCATGTGTGACCATTAGCTTCTATGATACAAATTTTGTGTCCCCTCCAAAATTGATATGTTGAATTGTTAACCCCTAATGTGATTCTTTAGGAGGTGTGCCCTTTGGGAGGTCATTAGGTCATGAAGGCAGAGCCCTCATGAATAGGATTAGTGTCCTTATAAAAGAGGCCTAAAAGAGAAACACATCACCCCTTCATCAGCTAAGAACACAGCTAAAAGGTGCTGTCTGTGAATCAGAAAGTGGGCCCTCAGCACACACTGAATTTTCAAACAACTTGATGTTGGATTTTCCAGCATCAAGAACCGTGGAAAATACATTTGTGTTACTATAAGCTACCCAGTTTATAATATTTTGTTATGAATAGATAAAAACACTTAGAATGCTCATGAATTTAGCGAAGTTTACACTAGTTCTGTGCCTTACACAGAGCAAGTACTTAACAGATGTTTGAATGAATAAATTCTGCACCTTGTTTTTTCCTTAAAGGCTATGTCACTTCTTCTTTCCCATAGGTTCAGAGACTACAGTTTCCTGATTAAATCTCATAGAAAGGAAGCCTCCTTAAAGAGACTAAGGACACTGACAGAGGAAATTTACCCCAAACCTTCAAACTCTGGTAGGAGCATTCACTCAATTTAAATGCCATGGTGAAAATAATGGGAATAGGGGTAGGATTAGGATGAGCAACCATCCCAACCATCCTGGTTTGCCTGGGATTGTCTTGGTTTCAGTACTGAAAGTCCTATTTCCTGTGAATTGTCTCAATCAAGGGCAATCTAGGATGGTTGATCACGCTGGAGTTAGAGAAGCAGTGAAAAGCACAACAGCAGGAAAACTGGCAGTAGACATAGGGAGTGGCTGTTTAATTAGTATAAAATTTCAACTATATAAGATGAGTAGTTCTAGAAATCTGCTGCACAACGTTGTGCCTACTGTTAATAACATTGTATTTTGCAGTTAAAAATCTTGTTAAAATGGTAGAGATTATTAATACTTTAAGTGGTTTTCATATAAAGCAAACAAATAAAAGGGCATAAAGAAACATTTGGAAACAAAATATGTTTATTACTTTTATTGTGGTAATGGGTGTAAGAATATGTCCAAACTTATCAAATTTTATACGTATCAATTTCTCTTCAAGAAATTTATTTAAAAAACAAAGTCAATTTCTCATCTTCACATAAAAAGAAACAAACAAAACTGATGGACTCAGTTTTACTCTGCTTAAACATAAGAAATTCTCATCTTCACTATTTTTTTTTTTTTTTGTGAGACGGAGTCTTGCTCTGTTGCCCATGCTGGAGTGCAGTGTCGTGATCTCGGCTCACTGCTACCTCTGCCCCCCAGGTTCAAGCGATTCCCCTGCCTCAGCCTCCCAAGGAGCTGCGATTACAGGTGTGCACCACCACACCTGGCTAATTTTTGTATTTTTAGTAGAGACTGGTTTTCACCATTTTGGTCAGGCTGGTCTCGAACTCCTGACCTCGTGATCCACCCACTTCAATCTCCCAAAGTGCTGGGATTACAGGTGCGAGCCACTGCACCGGGCCCATCTTCACTATTTTAAAATTTTTTGTTTAGGAGATTTCAAGGCTATGATCAAGAACCACAATATATTCTGTGAATAAGCATTTTAGGTTTCTGAATGAATGAAAGTTACAGGGTCATGCATTTATTTTTTTTCTTGAACATTTATTTTTAAGTTCCTTGGTACATGTGCAGGATGTGCAGGTGTGTTATATAGGTAAACGTGTGCCATGGTGGTTTACTGTACAGATCAACCCATCACCTAGGTATTAAGCCTAGCATTCATTAGCTATTCTTCCTTATGCTCTCCCTCTGCTCACCTCTCCCCAATAGGCCCCAGTGCACCTATTGTGTCCATGTGTTCTCATTGTTCAGCTCTCGCTTATAAGTGAGAACATTTGGTGTTTGGTTTTCTGTTCCTGAGTTAGTTTGCTGAGGATAATGGCTTCCAGGTCCATCCAAGTCCCTGTAAAGGACGTCATCTCATTTCTTTTTATGGCTGCATAGTATTCCATGGTGTATATGTACCACATTTCCTTTATCAAGTCTATCATTCATGTGCATTTGTGTTGATATCATGTTATTGCTATTGTAAATATGCTACAATGATCATATGTGTGTGTGTATCTTTATAATAAATTATTTATATTTCTTTGGGTATATACACAGTAATGAGATTGCTGGGTCAAATGGTATTTCTGCTTCTAGACTTTTGAGAAATCACCACAGTGTCTTCCACAATGGTTGAACTAATTTGCACTCCCACCAAGAGTGTAAAAGTGTTCTTTTTTCTACACAACCTTGCCACCTTGCTAGTGATAGTTTCTTCAGCTGTGCAGAAGCTCCATAGTTTAATTAGATCTCATTATCAATTTTTGCTTTTGTTCCTATTGCTTTTGGATTTTCGTCATGAAATCTTTGTCTGTGCCTATGTCCTGAATGGTATTGCTTAGATTTTCTTTTAGGGTTTTTATAGTTTTGGGTTTTACATTTTACATTTAAGTATTTAATGCATCTTGAGTTAATTTTTGTATAAAATATAAGGAAAGGGTCCAGTTTCAATTTTCTGCATGTGGCTAGCCAGTTCTCCCAGCACCATTTATTAAGTAGAGAATTCGTTCCCCATTGTTTGTTTTTGTCAGGTGTGCCAAAAATCAGATGGTTGTTGATGTGTGGTCTTATTTCTGAGTTCTGTATTCTGTTCCATTGGTCTGTGTGTCTGTTTTTGTACCATTACCATATTGTTTTGGTTACTGTAGCCTTGTAGTATAGTTTGAAGTCAGGTAGCATGATGCCTCTAGTTTGTTCTTTTTGCTTAGGATTATCGTTGCTACAAGAGCTCTTTTTTAGTTCCCTATGACTTTTAAAATAGTTTTTTTTTTTTTTAATTCTGTGAAGAATGTCAATGGTAATTTAATGGAAATAGCATTGAACCTCTAAGTTGCTTTGGGAAGTATGGCCATTTTCACAATATTGATTCTTTCTATCCATGAGCATAGAATGATTTTCTAATTGTGTGTGTCCTCACTGACATGCTTGAGCAGTGGTTTGTAGTTCTCCATGAAGAGGTCCTTCACTTAGCTTGTTAGTGGTATTCCTAGGTATTTTATTCTCTTTGGAGCAGTTGTGAACGGGAGTTCATTCATACTTTGGCTGTCTGCTTGCCTGTTGTTGATGTATAGGAATACTAGCAATTTTTGCACATTGATTTTTTTATCCTGATACTTTATTGAATTTTCTTATTAGCTTAGGAAGCTTTTGAGTTGAGACAATAAGGTTTTCTAGATATAGGAAAATGCTACCTGCAAACAAGGATAATTTGACTTTTACGCTCCTATTTGAATACCCTTTATTTTCTTCTCTTGCCCATTGTCCTGGACAAAACTTCCAATATTATGTTGAACTGGAGTGGTGAGAGAGGGCATCCTTGTCTTCTGCTGGTTTTCAAGGGGAATGCTTCCAGGTTTGCCCATTCAGTTTAATATTTGCTGTGGGTTTGTCATATATGCTTCTAATTATTTTGCGGGATGTTCTATCAATACCTAGTTTACTGAGAGTTTTTAACAAGAAGGGATGTTGTATTTTATTAAAGGCCTTTTCTGCATCTATTGAGATAATCATGTGTTTTTTCTTGTCTTTAGTTCTGTTTATGTGATTAATTAAATTTATTCATTTCTGTATGTTGAACCAACCTTGCATCCCAGGGATGAAGCTAAGTTGATCACAGTGGATAAGCTTTTGGATGTGCTGCTGGATTTGGTTTTCCCACATTTTATCGAGGATTTTTGCATCAGTGTTCATCAGGTATATTGGCCTAAAGTCTTTTTTTTTTGTTGCATCTCTTCCAGGTTTTGGTTTTAGGATGACATTGGCCTCATAAAATGAGTTAGGCAGGAGTCTGCCCTTTTTAATTGTTTGGAATAGTTTCAGTAGAAATGATAGCAGCTCTTTTTTTACCTCAGGCAGAATTCAGCTGTAAATCCATCTGGTGTTGGGCGTTTTTTGTTTGGTAGGCACTTTATTACTGCTTCAATTTTAGATCTCATTACTGCTCTATTCAGAGATTCAATTTATTCCTGGTTCAGTCTTGGGAGGGTGTATATGTCCAGGAATTTATCAACTTATTCTAGGTTTTATAGTTTATGTGCATTGAGGTGTTTATAGTATTCTCTAATGCTTGTTTGTATTTCTGTGGGATCTGTGGTGATATCCTCTTTATCATTTCAGATTGTGTCAAGGTGATTCTTACATCTTTTCTTCTTTATTTGTCTAGCTACAGATCTATTTATTTTATTAATTTTTTGAAAAGAAAACAGCTCCCCATTGATTTCTTGAAGGATTTTTCATGTATCTTTCTCCTTCAGCTCAGCTCTGATTTTGTTATTTCTTTTCTTCTGCTAGCTTTGGGGCTTGTTTGCTCTGGGTTCTCTAGTTATTGTAGTTGTGATGTTGAGTTGTCGATTTGAGATTTTTCTAGCTTTTTGATGTGGGCATTCAGTGCTATAAGTTTTTCTCTTAACACTGCTTTAGCTGCCTTTCAGAGATTCTAGTATATTGTTTCTTTGTTCTCATTTATTTCAAACAACTTCTTTATTTCTGCCTTAATTTCATTATACACCAAAGAGTCATTCAGAAGCAGGTTGCTCAATTTTCATGTAGTTGTGTGGTTTTGAGTGAGTTTCTTAATCTTGAGTTCTAATTTGTGCTGTGGTCTGATAGACTATTATGATTTCAATTATTTTGCATTTGCTGAGGACTGTTTTATTTCTGATTATATGATCTATTTTAGAGTAAATGTCATGTGGTGATCAGAAGAATGTATATTCTGTTGTTTTTGGTTGTAGAGTTCTGTTGATATCTATCAGATCCACTTGATCCAGAGCTGAGTTCAGATCCTGAATATCTTTGTTAATTTTCTGTCTCGATGATCTGTCTAATACTGTCAGTGGAGTGTTAAAGTCTCCTACTATTAGTATGCAGGAGCCTAAGTCTCTTTGTAGGTCTTTAAGAACTTGCTTTATGAATCTGGGTGCTCCTGTATTGGGTGTATATATATTTAGGGTAGTTAGCTCTTCTTGTTGAATTGAACCCTTTACCATTATGTAATGCTCTTCTTTGTCTCTTTTGATCTTTGTTGGTTTAAAGTCTGTTTTGTCAAAAACTAGGGCTTTGACCCTGCTCTTTTCTGTCTTCCATTTGCTTGGTCAATTTTTCCCCATCTCTTTATTTTAGCCTAAGTGTGTCTTTGCATGTGAGATGGGTCTCCTGAAGACAGAATACTAATAGGTCTTGACTATTTTTCCAGCTTGCCATTTTGTGTTTTATAATTGGGGAATTTAGCACATTTAAATTTAAGGTTAGTATTGTTATGTGTGAATTTGATCCTGTAATTCTGATGCTAGCTGGTTATTTTGTAGACTTGTTTATGTGATTGCTTCATAGTGTTCCTGGTTGTTGTACTTCAGTGTGTTTTTGTAGTGGCTGGTAATGGTTTTTCCTTTCCATATTTAGTGTTTCTTTCAGGAGCTTTTGCAAAGCAGGCCTGGTAGTGTCGAATTCCCTATGCACTTGCATGTCTGAAAAAGATCTTATTTCTCCTTCACTTGTAAAGCTTAATATGGCAGGATAAGAAATTCTATGTTTAATTTTTTTTTCTTTAAGAATATTGACTATTGGGACCCAATCTCTTTTGGCTTGTAGGATTTCCACTGAGAGATCCACTGTTAGTCTGATGGGCTTCCCTTTGTAAGTGAAATGGCCTTTCTCTCTGACTCCCCTTAACATTTTTTCTTTCATTTTGACCATAGAGAATGTGATGATTGTTTGTCTTGTGGTTGATCTTCTCATACAGTATCTTACTGGGGTTCTCTCAGTTTCCTGAAATTGAACATTGGCCTGTCTTGCTAGGTTGGGGAATTTCTCCTGGATAATATACTGAAGTATGTTTCCCAACTTGGTTCCATGCTCCTCATCTTTTTCAAGTACCCCATTCAGTTGTAGGCTCAGTCTTTTTAAATAATGCCATATTTCTCAGAGGTTTTCTTCATTCTTTTCTAATATTTTTCTATTCTTGTCTGCCTGACTTATTTCAGAAAGACAGTCTTCAAGCTCTGGGATTCTTTCTCTGCTTGCTCTATTCTGCTATGGATATTGTAATTGTACTGTGACGTTCTCAGGTTGTGTTTTTCAGCTCCCTCAGTTCAGTTATTCTCCTCTCTAAACTGGAATTCTGGTTATCAGCTCCTGTATAATTTTATCATGATTCTTAGCTTCTTTGCATTGAGTTAAGACATGCTACTTTAGCTCAGCGAAGGTTGTTATCACCCATTTGCTAAAGCCTACTTCTTTCAATATAGCCATCTTAGCTTCAGCCAAATTCTGTGCCCTTGCTGGACAGGTGGTGTTGTCATTTGGAAAAGAAGAGTCTCTGGATTTTTGAGTTTTCAGAATTTTTGCATTGATTCTTTCTCATTTTTGTGGGCTTATCTACCTTTTATCTTTGTGGTTGCTGACCTTTAAATGGGGTTTTTGTGGAGTCTTTTTTGTTCATGTTGTTGTTGTTGTTGCTTTCTGTTTGTTTTTCTTTTCACACTTAGGCCACTCTTATGTAGGGCTGCTGTGATTTTTCTGGGGGTCCATTCCAGACCCTCATTGCCTCAGTCCCTCCCACACCTGGAGATATCACTAGTGAAGGCTACAAAACAGCAGAGATGGCAGCATGCTTCTTTCTCTGGGAGCTCTGTCCCAGAGGAGCACCCACCTGATGCTGGCCCTAATGGTCCTGTAGGTGGTGTCTGGAGACCCCTGTTGGGAGATCTCACCCAGTCTGAAAGAATGGGATCAAAGACCCACTCAAAGAAGCAGTCTGGCTGTCCCTTGCCAGAGTGGGTGCACTACACTGGAGGAAATCGCCCTCATTCAGACTGCCTGGACTGTCTAGAGCCAGCAGGCTGGAAAGATTAAGTCAGCTAAACCGCAGAGATTGCAGCTGCCCGTGCCCCTAGGGGCTCCATCCCAGGGAAATATCAGGATTCTGGTCTAGACTTCTTGGACTCCCTGGAGCCAGAAGGCTAGAATGGCCGACTCAAACTGCAGAGAAGGTAGCTTCCCTTACCCCTGAGAACTCAATCGGTCTCAGGCAGTCTCCAGCCTGCTGCCACTGGCCAGCTGAAATTCTAAGCCAGTGGGTCTTAATTTGTGAAGTGCCATGGGAGTGGGGCCTGCATAACAACACACTGTGTGGCTCCCTGGCTTCAGCCCCCTTACTAGCGGAATGCGTAGATATATCCCCCACGTAGCCAGAATTCCCTGGGCCAGAGTATGCAAAACTCCTGGGTCTCTGTGTGTGCCTGAGTGGCTGCTTTTCTGAGATTCTGCATGGTTTTCTTCTTCAAACCCAAGGCCCTGGTGGCGTGGGCTCACGAGGGGATCTCCTGGCTGGCACGTCACAAAGATCCATGGGAAAAACATGGTTTCCCAAGCTGGACCGCAGAATCCCTCACCACTTCCCTTGGCTGGGGATGGGGGCTCCCATGGTTCCATGCCGCTCCAGGGTTGGCCATTGCCTCACCTTGCTTTTCTTCACTTTCCATAGGCCGAGCCATCAACCTAATCAGCCCCAATGTGAGAACCTTCATACCTAAGTTCAAAGTGCAAAATTGACTTACCATTTTCATTTATCTACCCATACACTTTATGAGACAAATTTCACTTCACTCTTCCTTTCACTCACTGAGCTCCAGTCACATTGGTCATCTTTCAGTTTCTTATACATAGCAATGTGATTCTTTTTACATGTTGTTCTTATGGCTAGAATGTCACCTTTCTTATGACCCCGTATAGTGTCTGTTACATGGTAATCACTTATTACACATGAGTTGAATAATTTTTTTGTAGAGTACATTAGCAATAGGGCAGAATTAAAAGTCCTTATACTTGTTTACCAAAAACAACAAAAACAATAAGTGACTGTAAATCAAGTAAAGTCGTTCTCAGAACACTCCAGGCAACAAGGAAACAGCAGGAACCCTGTGAAGTACAAGAATAGAGGATGGTCATGTAGAAAAGAGTAGAAAAATTTTTATCAACATCAGCCCATCTCCTACTCCAGAGCAGACTGTAACTAAGAGTGATCCCCTCAAAGGGATTTTCCACTTTTGGGAGGGGGAGGGAAGTACGAGAGGACATCAGCAGTCTTGTTCACCATCACAGTTACCTGCAGCTTTAGCCAGCAGGGACCCCTGAAGTTTTCATAGTGCTATGCCCAGCTGACAACTTACCAGAATCCACGCTGCAGTGTTTCCCAACAGAGAAAGAGCCACCACTGTGTCCCCTGCTCAGGGTTGGAGCTGTCACAGGGCTGATCCATGGCCCCAGAGGCCTGAGTCACCACTGTGCTCTCCATGCAGGAATCAAAATGCCATAGCTTCTCACCATCTTCAAGACTGGAGCTGCACTGCCCTGCCCTGCAACCCATCCCTGGGGCCTGAATTTTGGCTGTTACCCAACAATACCAGGGATGTGTTGCCACTTTTCTTCACCCAACTCCCAGACCTCTGAGTCATGACTTCAACCCGCCATTACCAGGATGCAACAAATAGTTGCATCAGGTGGGATTTATACTTGGCATGCAAGAAAGCTTCAACATGCAAATCAATAAGTGTGATATACTGCATTATCAGAATGAAGGATAAAACTATCTGATAATATCAATAGAAGGTGAGTAAGCATTTGACAAAATTTAACACACTTTCATGATAAAAATATTCAAAACACTAGGAATAAACTAAGTTTACTTCACCATAACAAAAGCCACATATGAAAAACCCACAGTGAATATAATCCCCAACAAAGAAAAACTGAAAGTTTTTATTTAAGATAAGGGAAAAGACAGGGATGCTCACTTCTGTCACTTCTATTGAACATAGAATTAGAAGTCTTAGCAAGAGCACTCAGACAAAAAACAAACTGATGACATCTTTATTGGAAAGAAAGAAATGAAATTATCTCTGTTTTCAGGTGATAAGAACTTTCATATGGAACATCCTAAAGACTCCATTAAAAAGCAGTTATAAGTAGTAAATGAACTCAGTAAAATAACAAGATACAAAATCAACCTACAGAATCAGTTGCATTTCTATACACTAAAAACAGGTAGACTATTCAAAGAAGGTTATTAAACAAACAATTTTATTAACAGTAGCTTCAAAACCAAAAGAAGGGCATGGCCCAAATCTTCATCTCTACATAGAGGAGCAACACCCAGGCAACAGAGGACAGACTGCAGAGTTGCCTATCATGGCCTGAAGAACCAAATAGAACTTCTGGAATTAAAAAAAAATTACTACAGTAATTGCAAACCTACAGGTAGAAGCCTTAACAATAGATTAAACCAAAGAGAAGAAATAATTCAAGAGCTCAATGACTGGTATTTTGTATTAATTCAGTCATATAAAAATGAATAATTTTTTTAAAAATAAACACAGTATTTAAAACATATGGAACTGTGTAAAGTGACCAAACCTACAACTTTTTGACATTCCTGACAGAGAAGAAAAAAAAAAAGCAAGCAACCTGGAAAATATATTTGAAGGTATAATTCAGAAAAATTTGTGAATCTTGCTAGAGAGGTTGACATCAAAATACAGGAAATGTAGATAAATCCTTCAAGATACTATAAAATATGACCATCCCCAAAGCATTTAGTCCTCACACTATCCCAGGTCAATGTGAAAAAAATATATATGTATATCTTATATGCAGTGAGAAAAAAAGATCAAATTACCTATAAATAAAATCCCATCAGACTGTAATCAGATTTCTCAGCAGGATCCTTACAAACATGAAGAGATTGGAGACTCATTTTTAGCTTTAAAAAATTCCAGCAAGAATTTCACATCCGGCCAAATTAAGCTTCATAAATGAAGGATAAATAAAGTCTTTCATATACAAGAAAACAATAAGGAAATTCATCACCACCAGATTGGATCTACAATAAATGTTTAAAGGACTTCTAAATATGGAAATAAAAGGATGGTACTTCCTATGATAAAAGCACATGTAAGTAGAAAGCCCAAACACCTTATAATGCAACTACAAAATGGAATCTACAAAACAATTAGATAACAACAAAATAACAGAAATGAAACATCACATATAAATATTAATCTTAAATGTAAACAACCTAAATACTTCACTTAAAAGATATAGAGTAGCAAATTAGATAACAAAGCAAGACCAAACATTCTGCTGCCTTCAAAAGACCCACTTCACATGTAGTGACACACATAGACTCAAAATAAAGGGAGAGAGGAAGATATATCAGGCAAATGGAAAACACACACACAAAAATAGAAGGGTACACTATTTGTGTATCAGATAAAATAGACATTAAACCAACAATAACAAAAAGGGACAAAGAAGGGCATTACATAATAATAAAGTGTTCAATGCAACAAGAAGATATAACTATCCTAAATATGTATACATTCAATGTTGGAGCACCCAGCTTTATACAACAATTGCTACTAGACATAAAAAAAGAAACAGCTGTAAAATAATAGTGGGAGACTTCAATACACCACTGACAGCTTTAGACAGATAATCAAGGCAGAAAATGAACAAAAAAATTTTGGACTTATATAGAATATTTAACCAAATGGACCTGATATTG
This sequence comes from Pongo pygmaeus, assembly GCF_028885625.2. Taxonomy (NCBI): domain Eukaryota; kingdom Metazoa; phylum Chordata; class Mammalia; order Primates; family Hominidae; genus Pongo; species Pongo pygmaeus. The sequence goes on along the minus strand of NC_072396.2, from coordinate 85,414,083 downwards.
ATCTAAATAACATTCCACCTAACAACCACAGGATATACATTATTCCCGTCTGCACACAGAGCAGTTTGACAACATTCTTGGTTATAAAGTGATCATAAATACATTCAAAAAATCAAAATCATGCAAAGCATCTTGTTGTACCAGAGTGGAATAACAATAGAAATCAATACCAAGAAGACTAATGAAAATTACATAAATATATGGAAACTAACCAACTTATTCCTGAATGAATTTTGGGTAAACAAAATTAAGGCAGAAATCAAAAAGTTATTTGAAACAATTGAAAATAGAAATACGACATATGAAAACGTCTGGGATATAACAAAAGCAGTGTTAAGAGAAAAGTTTATAGCACCAAAGAACTACATCTAAAAGGGAAATATCCCAAATTAGTAACCTAAGGTCACAATGAAGGAACTAAACAAATGAGAACAAGCTAAATCAAAAGCTAGCTGAATGGAAGAAATAGTTACAATCAAAGAAGGAAGAAATAAAATTGTAATCAAATAACTATAAAAAATGAACAATCTCACTCATAAGTGGGAGCTGAACAATGAGAACACACGGACATGAGGAGGAGGACAACACACACTGGGGTCTGTCAGGGGGTGTGGGTGGAGGTAGAGCAACAGGAAAAACAGCTAACATATGCTGGGCTTAATACTTAGGTGATAGGTTGATACTTACTTATCAATACTGAGGTTGATAGGTGCAGCAAACCACCATGGCACACATTTACTTATGTAACAAACATCCATACCCTGTACATGTACCCCAGAACATAAAATAAAACAAAAATAGATATAGAAAATCAACAAATTGGAAAGTTCATTGTTTGAAAAGATATAAAAGATTGAGAGACTATTGGCTAAATTAACAAAGAGAGAGAGATAAAAATAAGCAAAATTAAAAATGATAAAGTTGACATAACAACTGATACCAAAGAAATACAAAAGATCCTCAGAGATTGCAAGTATGCCTAGTGTTCCATTATTGGAACAATAGGCATGTGGGAGTTATTTATATCCTACTTCTCAAGGTCATCACAAAAGTCTGATTGCAAAACTTAAAAAAATTGCAGCCTCAGGCTTAAATGGATTAATAGCTCCAAACACACAAACAAGAAAATTGAGTGGAAATGGATAAATTCCAGGAAACAGACAAACTTCCAAGATTGAACTAGGAAGAAACTGAAACCACTCATAGGTGGGAATTGAACAATGAGAACACATGGACACAGGAAGGGGAACATCACACTCTGGGGACTGTTGTGGGGTGGGGGGCGGGGGGAGGGATAGCATTAGGAGATATACCTAATGCTAAATGACCAGTTAATCGGTGCAGCACACCAGCATGGCACATGTATACATATGTAACTAACCTGCACATTGTGCACATGTACCCTAAAACTTAAAGTATAATAATAATAAAAAAAGGTATTTTATCAGCTAGTTCATGAATACTGTATTTGAAATTTTACATTTGGGTCGTATATTTGAATGCAGCCTGATAAATACCAAAAATGATTGTTGAGAACCTCAGAATTTTAATGACTGTGAATAATTTATTTTCTTTTTCATTTTAGATTTTCAAAGAACTTGTCCATAATTCTCACTTTAACATAATTTCAGTCTCTTTATTTTTTCCTATAATTCTTTCATAAGTAAAATCTCTGGGAATATGATAATGGTTTGTTGTGTTGTGATGTCCTGAATATTTCTTTCTGCTCTTTCAAATTGTGTGATATATAAGTAGACCCTAGAAGTAAAGCTAGAAGTTGCTTCTGGGTGTCTTCTCTGAGTTTTGTTGAATGATTTTTTGATAAACCAAGTAACCCCTTGCTTTCCAACCACTTCTAAACAGAGAAGTCTTGTTCCATTACCACAACAGAAGTTTGAAATAAAACTCTTTGAAAAGTGTCAAAAAAAAAAAACTGAAACTGTTAAGAGATCAAAAATGAGTTAATAAGTTGAATCAGTAGTTAAAAAATGTCCTACCAAAAGAATCTAGCCTTGCACGAGATAAATGGTGAGTCAAATTCTACCAGATGTACAAAGAAGAGTTGGTACCAATTTTAATGAAGCTTCCAAAAAATTAGGAGGAGGGTTTCTTTCCTATCTCATTCATTGGAGGCAGTATAATACTGATACCAATCCTTATGCCAAAATCTGGCAAGGACACAACAAAAAAAGAGAACTACAAGCTAATATCACTGATAAACATAGATGAAAAAGTCCTCAACAAAATTCTAGCAAACCACATTCAACAGCCCATCATTCAACACAATCTAGTGGGCTTTATTCCTGGGATGCAAGGATGATTCAACGTAGGCAAATCAATAAATTTCTGTTATCACATAAAATTAAAAGCAAAAACCATATTATCATCTCAATAGAAGCAGAAAAATCATTTGATAAAATTCAACCTCGCTTCATAACAAAACCCTAAAAAAAACTCGACATTGAAGGAACAAACCTCAAAATAATAGCAGCCATTTATAAGAAACACAAAACAAACATCATACTGAATGGGCAATAGTTGGAAGCATTTCCTCTAAGAACGGTAACAACACAAGTTTGTCCACTGTTATCACTCCTATTCAACACAGTACTGAAAGTGCTAGCAAGAGTAATCAGGCAAGAGAGAAAAGTAAAAGGAATTTAAATATTAAAAGGGGAAGTCATATTATCTCTGTTCATTTTTGATACTATTGTAGATGTAGAACACCCAAAAGATTCCTCAAAAAAACTCCGAGATCTGATAAATTAGTTCAATAAAGTTTCAGGATACAAAATCAATGAACAAATATGAGTATCATTTCTATACCTCAATAACATTCAACCTGAGATCCAAATCAAGAATGCAATTTCATTTGCTGTATCTGAAAATAAAAGGACCTAGGAGTACCTGTAAACAAGAAGGTGAAATATCTCTACAAGGCAAACTACAAAACACTGTTGAAAGAAATTATAGATGACAAAAAAAAAGGAAAGCATATTCCAACTCAGAGATTGAAAGAATTAATATTGTTAAAATGGCCATACTACCCAAAGCAATCTACAGATTCAATGCTATTCTAGTCAAACTTTATTATTATTATTATTATACTTTAAGTTTTAGGGTACATGTGCACAATGTGCAGGTTTGTTACGTATGTATACATGTGCCATGCTGGTGTGCTGCACCCATTAACTCATCATTTAGCATTAGGGATATCTCAGAATGCTATCCCTCTCCACCTCCCCCAACCGCACAACAGTCCCCGGTGTGTGATGTTCCCCTTCCTGTGTCCATGTGTTCTCATTGTTCAATTCCCACCTATGAGTGAGAACATGCGGTGTTTGGTTTTTTGTCCTTGCGATAGTTTGCTGAGAATGATGGTTTCCAGCTTCATCCATGTCCCTACAAAGGACATGAACTCATCCTTTTTTATGGCTGCATAGTATTCCACGGTGTATATGTGCCATATTTTCTTAATCCAGTCTATCATTGTTGGACATTCTGGTTGGTTCCAAGTCTTTGCTATTGTGAATAGTGCCAAAATAAACATCCATGTGCATGTGTCTTTATAGCAGCATGATTTATAATCCTTTGGGTATATACCCAGTAATGGGATGGCTGGGTCAAATGGCATTTCTAGTTCTAGATCCCTGAGGAATAGCCACACTGTCTTCCACAATGGTTGAACTAGTTTACAGTCCCACCAACAGTGTAAAAGTGTTCCTATTTCTCCACATCCTCTCCAGCACCTGTTGTTTCCTGACTTTTTAATGATTGCCATTCTATCTGGTGTGAGATGGTATCTCATCGTGGTTTTAATTTGCATTTCTCTGATGGCCAGTGATGATGAGCATTTTTTCATGTGCTTTTTGGCTGCATAGACGTCTTCTTTTGAGAAGTGTCTGTTCATATCCTTCACCCACTTTTTGATGGAGTTGTTTGTTTTTTTCTTGTAAATTTGTTTCAGTTCATTGTAGATTCTGGATATTAGCCCTTTGTCAGATGAGGAGGTTGCAAAAATTTTCTCCCATTTTGTAGGTTGCCTGTTTACTCTGATGGTGGTTTCTTTTGCTGTGCAGAAGCTCTACAGTTGAATTAGATCCCATTTGTCAATTTTGGCTTTTGTTGCCATTGATTTTGGTGTTTTAGACATGAAGTCCTTGCCCATGCCTGTGTCCTGAATGGTATTGCCTAGGTTTTCTTCTAGGGTTTTTATGGTTTTAGGTCTAACATGTAAGTCTTTAATCCATCTTGAATTAATTTTTGTATAAGGTGTAAGGAAGGATCCAGTTTCAGCTATGACTAGCTAGCTTTCCTAGCACCATTTATTAAATAGGGAATCCTTTCCCCATTGCTTGTTTTTCTCAGGTTTGTCAAAGATCAGATAGTTGTAGATATGTGGCATTATTTCTGAGGGCTCTGTTCTGTTTCATTGGTCTATATCTCTGTTTTGGTACCAATGCCATGCTGTTTTGGTTACTGCAGCCTTGCAGTATAGTTTGAAGTCAGGTAAGGTGATGCCTCCAGCTTTGTTCTTTTGGCTTAGGATTGACTTGGTGATGCAGGCTCTTTTTTGGTTCCATATGAACTTTAAAGTAGTTTTTTCCAATTCTGTGAAGAAAGTCATTGGGAGCTTGATGGGGATGGCATTGAATCTATAAATTACCTTGGGCAGTGTGGCCATTTTCATGATATTGATTCTTCCTACCCATGAGCATGGAATGTTCTTCCATTTGTTTGTATCCTCTTTTATTTCCTTGAGCAGTGGTTTGTAGTTCTCCTTGAAGAGGTCCTTCACATCCCTTGTAAGTTGGATCCCTAGGTATTTTATTCTCTTTGAAGCAATTGTGAATGGGAGTTCACTCATGATTTGGCTCTCTGTCTGTTATTGGTGTATAAGAATGCTTGTGATTTTTGTACATCGATTTTGTATCCTAAGACTTTGCTGAAGTTGCTTATCAGCTTAAGGAGATTTTGGGCTGAGACGATAGGGTTTTCTGGATATACAATCATGTCATCTGCAAACAGGGACAATTTGACTTCCTCTTTTCCTCATTGAATGTCCTTTATTTCCTTCTCCTGCCTGATTGCTCTGGCCAGGACTTCCAACACTATGTTGAATAAGAGTCATATGAGAGGGTATCCCTGTCTTGTACCAGTTTTCAAAGGGAATGCTTCCAGTTTTTGCCCATTCAGTATGATATTGGCTGTGGGTTTGTCATAGATAGCTCTTATTATTTTGAGATACGTCCCGTCAATACCTAATTTATTGAGAGTTTTTAGCATGAAGCATTGTTTAATTTTGTCAAAGGCCTTTTCTGCATCTATGGAGATAATCAGGTGGTTTTTATCTTTGGTTCTGTTTATATGCTGGATTACATTTATCGATTTGTGTATGTTCAACCAGCCTTGCATCCCAGGGATGAAGCCCACTTGATCATGGTGAAAAAGCTTTTTGATGTGCTGCTGGATTCAGTTTGCCAGTATTTTATTGAGGATTTTTCATCAATATTCATCAAGGATATTGGTCTAAAATTCTCTTTTTTTGTGTGTCTCTGCCAGGCTTTGGTATCAGGATGATGCTGGCCTCATAAAATGAGTTAGGGAGGATTCCTTCTTTTTCTATTGATTGGAATAGTTTCAGAAGGAATGGTACCAGCTCCTCCTTTACCTCTGGTAGAATTCGGCTGTGAATCCATCTGCTCCTGGACTTTTTTGGTTGGTAAGCTATTAATTATTGCCTCAATTTGAGAGCCTGTTATTGGTCGATTCAGAGATTCAACTTCTTCCTGGTTTAGTCTTGGGAGAGTGTATGTGTCAAAGAATTTATCCATTTCTTTTAGATTTTCTAGTTTATTTGCATAGAGGTGTTTATAGTATTCTCTGATGGTAGTTTGTATTTCTGTGGGATCAGTGGTGATATTCACTTTGTCATTTTTTATTGCGTCTATTTGATTCTTCTCTCTTTTCTTCTTTGTTAGTCTTGCTAGTGGTCTATCAATTTTGTTGATTTTTTCAGAAAACCAGCTCCTGGATTCATTAATTTTTTGAAGGGTTTTTTGTGTCTCTATTTCCTTCAGTTCTGCTCCGATTTTAGTTATTTCTTGCCTTCTGCTTGCTTTTGAATGTGTTTGCTCTTGCTTCTCTAGTTCTTTTAATTGTGATGTTAGGGTGTCAATTTTACATCTTTCCTGCTTTCTCTTGTGGGCATTTAGTGCTATAAATTTCCCTTTACACACTGCTTTGAATGTGTCCCAGAGATTGTGGTATGTTGTGTCTTTGTTCTCCTTGGTTTCAAAGGACATCTATATTTCTGCCTTCATTTCGTTATGTACCCAGTAGTCATTCAGGAGCAGGTTGTTCAGTTTCCATGTAGTTGAGTGGTTTTGAGTGAGTTTCTTAATCCTGAGTTCTAGTTTGATTGCACTGTGGTCTGAGAAACAGTTTGTCTTAATTTCTGTTGTTTTACATTTGCTGAGGAGTGCTTTACTTCCAACTGTGTGGTCAATTTTGGAATATGTGTGGTGTGATGCTGAAAAGAATGTATACTCTGTTGATTTGGGGTGGAGAGTTCTGTAGATGTCTATTAGGTCGGCTTGGTGTGGAGCTGAGTTCAATTCCTGGATATCCTTGTTAACTTTCTGTCTTGTTGATCTGTCTAATGTTGGCAGTGGGGTGTTAAAGTCTCCCGTTATTATTTTGTGGGGTCTAAGTCACTTTGTAGGTCACTAAGGACTTGCTTTATGAATCTGGGTGCTCCTGTATTGGATGCATATATATTTAGGATAGTTAGTTCTTCTTGTTGTATTGATCCCTTTACCATTCTGTAATGGCCTTCTTTGTCTCTTTTGATCTTTGTTTGTTTAAAGTCTGTTTTATCGAAGACTAAGATTGCAACCCCTGCTTTTTTTTGTTTTCCATTTGCTTGTTAGATCTTCCTCCATCCCTTTATTTTGAGCCTATGTGTGTCTCTGCATGTGAGTTGGGTTTCCTGAATACAGTACACTGATGGGTCTTGACTCTTTATCCAATTTGCTAGTCTGTGCCTTTCAATTGGAGCATTTAGCCCATTTACATTTAAGGTTAGTATTGTTATGTGAATTTGTTATTGTTATTGTTATTGAGTTTGATACTGACATTATGATGTTAGCTAGTTATTTTGCTCATTAGTTGATGCAGTTTCTTCCTAGCCTTGATGGTCTTTTCAATTTGGCATGTTTTTGCAGTGGCTGGTACCAGTTGTTCCTTTCCATGTTTAGTGCTTCCTTCAGGAACTCTTTTAGGGCAGGCCTGGTGGTGACAAAATCTCTCAGCATTTGCTTGTCTGTAAAGTATTTTATTTCTCCTTCACTTAGGAAGCTTAGTTTGGCTGGATATGAAATTCTGGGTTGAAAATTGTTTTCTTTAAGAATGTTGAATATTGGCCCTGCTCTCTTCTAGCTTGTAGAGTTTCTCCCGAGAGATCAGCTGTTAGTCTGATGGGCTTCCCTTTGTGGGTAACCTGAGCTTTCTCTCTGGTTGCCTTAACATTTTTTCCTTCTTTTCAACTTTGGTGAATCTGACAATTATGTGTCTTGGAGTTGCTGTTCTCGAGGAGTATCTTCGTGGCCTTCTCTCTATTTCCTGAATTTGAATGTTGGCCTGCCTTGCTAGATTGGGGAAGTTCTCCTGGATAATATCCTGCAGAGTGTTTTCCAACTTGGTTCCATTCTCCCCATTACTTTCAGTTACACCAATTAGATGTAGATTTGGTCTTTTCACATAGTCTCATATTTCTTGGAGTCTTTGTTCATTTTTTTAAATTATTTTTTCTCTAAATTTCTCTTCACGCTTCATTTCATTCATTTCATCTTCCATCGCTGATACCCTTTCTTCCAGTTGGTCGCATAGGTTACTGAGGCTTGTGCATTCATCATGTAGTTCTCGTGCAGTGGTTTTCAGCTCCATCAGGTCCTTTAAGGACTTCTCTGCATTGGTTATTCTAGTTATCCATTCGTCGAATGTTTTTTCAAAGTTTTTAACTTCTTTGCCATTGGTTTGAACTTCCTTCTTTAGCTCAGAGTAGTTTGATCTTCTGAAGCCTCCCTCTCTCAATTCGTCAAAGTCATTCTCCATCCAACTTTGTTTCATTGCTGGTGAGGAGCTGCATTCCTTTGGAGGAGGAGAGGCGCTCTGATTTTTAGAGTTTCCAGTTTTTCTGCTCTGTTTTTTCCCCATCTTTGTGGTTTTATCTACCTTTGGTCTTTGATGATGGTGACGTAAAGATGGGTTTTTGGTGTGGATGGCCTTTCTGTTTGTTAGTTTTCCTTCTAACAGTCAGGACCCTCAGCTGTAGGTCTGTTGGAGCTTACTGGAGGTCCACTCCAGACCCTGTTTGCCTGGGTATCAGCAGCGGTGGCTGCAGAACAGTGGATATTGTTGAACTGCAAATGCTGCTGCCTGATTTTTCCTCTGGAAGTTTTGTCTCAGAGGCGTACTGGGCCATGTGAGTTGTCAGTCTGCCCCTACTGGGGGGTGCCTCCCAGTTAGGCTACTTGGGGTTCAGGGACCCATGTGAGGAGGCAGTCTGTCCATTCTCAGATCTCAAGTTGCATGCTGGGAGAACCACTACTCTCTTCAAAGTTGTCAGACAGGGACATTTAAGTCTGCAGAGATTATTGCTCTCTTTTGTTTGTCTGTGCCCTGCCCCCAGAGGTGGAGCCTACAGAGGCAGGCAGGCATCCTTGAGCTGTGGTGGGCTCCACCCAGTTTGAGCTTCCTGGCTGCTTTGTTTACCTTCTCAAGCCTGAGCAATGGCAGGTGCCCCTCCCCCAGCCTCGCTGCCACCTTGCAGTTTGATCTCAGACTGCTGTACTAGCAATGAGCAAGGCTCCGTGGGTGTAGGACCCTCCTAGCCAGGTGCGGGATACAATCTCCTGGTGTGCCGTTTGATAAGCCCATTGGAAAAGCGCAGTATTAGGGTGGGAGTGACCTGATTTTCCAGGTGCCATCTCTCACCCCTTTCTTTGACTAGGAAAGGGAATTCCCTGACCTCTTGTGCTTCCCGTGTGAGGTGATGCCTCGTCCTGCTTCAGCTCACGCAAGGTGCACTGCACCCACTGTCCTGCACCCTCTGACTGGCACTCCCCAGTGAGACGAACCCAGTACCTCAGTTGGAAATGCAGAAATCACCCATCTTCTGCGTCGCTCACGCTGGGAGCTGTAGACTGGAGCTGTTTCTATTCAGCCATCTATGAGCATTATTTTCAACAGAATTAGAAAAAAATATAATAAAATGCATATGTTGCCAAAAAAAGCCTGAGTAGTGGAAACAAGCCTAAGGAAAGAACCAAGCTGGAGAAATCATATTACCCAACTTCAACCTATATTATATGGCTACAGTAGCCAAAACAGCATGGTCCTAGTACAAAAACAGACTCATAAAGAAACAGAAAAGAAAATAGAACCCAGAAGTTGAACTGCATTCCTGCTGCCACTCAACCTGTGACAAAGTTTAAAAAAAATAGCTATAGGGGAAGGACTCTGTATTCCATAAATGCTTGTGAGATAACAGGCTAGCCATATGTAGATGAATAAAACTAGACTCTTACACTTTACCATAAAAAAATTAACTCAAGATGAATCAAAGACTTAAATATGAGACCTCTTACTATAAAAATCTTAGAAAAAAACCTAGAAAACACTATTTTGATCATCAGCCTTAGGAAAGAATGTATGACTAATTCCACAAAAGCAATTGCAAGAAAAACAAAAATTGAACAAGCTTTGCATCCCAGGGATGAAGCCCACTTGATCATGGTGGATAAGCTTTTTGATGTGCTGCTGCATTTGGTTTGCCAGTATTTTATTGAGGATTTTTCATCAATGTTCATCGAGGATATTGGTCTAAAATTCTTTTTTTTGGTTTTGTCTCTGCCCGGCTTTGATATCAGGATGATGCTGGCGTCATAAAATGAGTTAGGGAATATTCCCTCTTTTTCTACTGATTGGAATAGTTTCAGAAGGAATGGTACCAGTTCCTCCTTGTACATCTGGTAGAATTCGGCTGTGAATCCATCTGGTCCTGGACTCTTTTTGGTTGGTAAACTATTGATTATTGCCACAATTTCAGAGCCTATTATTGGTCTATTCAGAGATTCAACTTCTACTTGGTTTAGTCTTGGGAGGGTGTATATGTTGAGGAATTTATCCATTTCTTCTAGGTTTTCTAGTTTATTTGCATAGAGGTGTTTGTAGTATTCTCTGATGGTAGTTTGTATTTCTGTGGGATTGGTGGTGATATCCCCTTTATCATTTTTTATTGTGTCTATTTGATTCTTCTCTCTTTATGGCTGGTTCTATATACACAAATCAGTAAATGTAATCCAGCATATAAACAGAACCAAAGACAAAAACCACATGATTATCTCAATAGATGAAGAAAAATCCTTTGACAATATTCAACAACCATTCATGCTAAAAACTCTCAATAAATTGGGTATTGATGGGACGTTTCTCAAAATAATAAGAGGTATATATGACAAACCCACAGCCAATATCATACTGAATGGGCAAAAACTGGAAGCATTCCCTTTGAAAACTGGCACAAGACAGGGATGCCCTCTCTCAACACTCCTATTCAACATAGTGTTGGAAGTTCTGGCCAGGGCAATTAGGCAGGAGAAGGAAATCAAGGGTATTCAATTAGGAAAAGAGGAAGTCAAATTGTCCCTGTTTGCAGATGACATGATTGTATATCTAGAAAGCCCCATTGTCTCAGCCCAAAATCTCCTTAAGCTGATAAGCAACTTCAGCAAAGTCTCAGGATACAAAATCAATGTACAAAAATCACAAGCATTCTTATACACCAATAACAGACAAACAGAGAGCCAAATCTTGAGTGAAATCCCACTCACAATTGCTTCAAAGAGAGTAAAATACCTAGGTTCCACCTTACAAGGGACATGAAGGACCTCCTCAAGGAAAACTACAAACCACTGCTCAATGAAATAAAAGAGGATACAAACAAATGGAAGAACATTCCATGCTCATGGGTAGGAAGAATCAATATCGTGAAAATGGCCATACTGCCCAAGGTATTTTATAGATTCAATGCCATCCCCATCAAGCTCCTAATGACTTTCTTCACAGAATTGGAAAAAACTATTTTAAAGTTCATATGGAACTAAAAAAGAGCCCGCATCACCAAGTCAATCCTAAGCCAAAAGAACAAAGCTGGAGGCATCACGCTACCTGACTTCAAACTGACTTCAAACAAAATAAAATATGCATTTTATTATATTTTTTTCTAATTCTGTTGAAAATAATGCTCATAGATGGCTGAATAGGAACAGCTCCAGTCTACAGCTCCCAGCGTGAGCGACGCAGAAGATGGGTGATTTCTGCATTTCCAACTGAGGTACTGGGTTCATCTCACTGGGGAGTGCCAGTCAGAGCGTGCAGGACAGTGGGTGCAGTGCACCTTGCGTGAGCTGAAGCAGGGCGAGGCATCACCTCACACAGGAAGCACAACTATACTACAAGGCTACAGTAACCAAAACATCATGGTGCTGGTACCAAAACAGATATATAGATCAATGGAACAGAACAGAGCCCTCAGAAATAATGCCGCATATCTACGACAATCTGATCTTTGACAAACCTGACAAAAACAAGCAATGGGGAAAGCATTCCCTATTTAATAAATGAAATGGTGCTGGGAAAACTGGCTAGCCATATGGAGAAAGCTGAAACTGGATCCCTTCCTTACACCTTATACAAAAATTCATTCAAGATGGATTAAAGACTTAAACATTAGACCTAAAACCATAAAAACCCTAGAAGAAAACCTAGGCATTACCATTCAGGACATAGGCATGGGTAAGGACTTCATGACTAAAACAACAAAAGCAATGATAACAAAAGCCAAAATTGACAAATGGGATCCAATTAAACTAAAGAGCTTCTGCACAGCAAAAGAAACTACCATCAGAGCAAACAGACCACCTACAAAATGGGAGAAAATTTTCGCAACCTACTCATCTGACAAAGGGCTAATATCCAGAATCTACAATGAACTCAAACAAATTTACAAGAAAAAAACAAACAACCCTATCAAAAACTGGGCGAAGGACATGAACAGACACTTCTCAAAAGAAGCCATTTATGCAGCCAAAAAACACATGAAAAAATGCTCACCATCACTGGCCATCAGAGAAATGCAAAGCAAAACCACAATGAGACAGCATCTCACACCAGTTAGAATGGTGATCATTAAAAAGTCAGGAAACAACAGGTGCTGGAGAGGATGTGGAGAAATAGAAACACTTTTACACTGTTGGTGGGACTGTAAACTAGTTCAACCCTTGTGGAAGTTGGTGTGGCGATTCCTCAGGGATCTAGAACTAGAAATACTATTTGACCCTGCCATCCCATTACTGGGTATATACCCAAAGGACTATAAATCATGCTGCTATAAAGACACATGCACACGTATATTTATTGCGGCACTATTCACAATATCAAAGACTTGGAACCAACCCAAATGTCCAACAATGATAGACTGCATTAAGAAAACGTGGCACATATACACCATGGAATACTATGCAGCCATAAAAAATGATGAGTTCATGTCCTTTGTAGGGACATGGATGAAACTGGAAGCCATCATTCTCAGTAAACTATCGCAAGGACAAAATACCAAACACCGCATGTTCTCACTCATAGGTGGGAATTGAACAATGAGAACACATGGACACAGGAAGGGGAACATCACACTCTGGGGACTGTTGTGGGGTGGGGGGAGGGGGAGGGATAGCATTCTGAGATATACCTAATGCTAAATGATCAGTTAATGGGTGCAGCACACCAACATGTCACATGTATACATATGTAACTAACCTGCACATTGTGCACATGTACCCTAAAACTTAAAGTATAATAATAATAAAATTAAAAAAAAAGAAAAACAAAACTTGAGAAGTGAGACCTAGTTAAGCTAAAGAGCTTCTGTTCTGCACAGCAAAAGAAACTATCAACAGAGAAAAAGAATCCTACAGAATAGGAGAATGTATTCATAAGCTATGCATCCAACAAAACATTAATAACCAGAATCTATAAGAAACAATTCTAAAAGTAAAAACCAAATAATTCCATTAACAAATGGTAAAAGGAAATGAATAAACACTTCTCAAAAGAAAACATACAAGTGGCCAATAAACATCAGAAAACATGCTCCAGATCCCTAATCATTAGAGAAATGAGAATGAAAACCATAATGAAATGCCACCTCACACGTATTAGAATGGCTATGATGAAAAAGTAAAAACAACAACAACAACAAAAAAAGATTGATGGCAAGGCTCAAGGCTGCGTAGAAAAAAGGAATGTTTATACATTGTTGATGAGAATGCAAATTGAAAAACCTTAAATGAGAAACAGAGCTGCTAGTTGACCTAGCAATCCCGTTACTGAGTATTTCCCCAAAGGAAAATAAATTGCTCTACCTAAAAGACACAGGTACTCATATGTTTATCAGACAACCATTCACAACAGTGAAGGCAAGTAGTCAGCATACATACCAATCAATGGTGGATTTTCATTCATAGGATTGAAGGAAGAAAATATAGTATTATATGTACACCATGGAATACTATGTAGCCATAAAAAAGAACAAAATTATGTCTTTTGTAACAGCATAGATACAGCTGGAGGCCATCATCACAGGTGAATTAACAAAGGAACAGAAAACCAAATACTACGTATTCTCACTGATATGTGGAAGCTAACATTGAATACACACAGACACAAAGATATGGACAATAAACACTGGGGACCCCGAAGTAGGGAGTGAGAGGGATAAGAGCTGAAAAACTATCCATGTGCACTACCTGGGTGACAGAATCAGTTTACCCCAAACATCAGCAGCATGCATGCTGCTGTGTAACAAATACACCTGTGTAACAAATACGCATATGTACTTTCTGAATCTAAAATAACAGTTGAAAATGTTTAAAACATCAAATTGAACTCCCAAAGGGCGCAAATAGCCATAGTAATTCTAAGCAAAAAGAATAAAGCCAGAAGCACCACATTGCCTAACTTCAAACTAAACTACAACCCTGTGGTAACCAAAAAAGCATGGTACTGGTACAAAAATAGACACGTAGATCAGTGAAACAAAATAGAGAACCCAGAAATAAGGCCACACATCCACAACCAATTGATCTTTGATAAAGTTGACAAAAGTTAACGGTGAGTAAAGGACACTGTAGTCAATAAATGGTGCTTGGAAAACTGGGTACGCAGATACATAAGAATGAAACCCAATGCCTACTTCTCACAATAAACAAAAATTAATTAAAGATGACCTAAATACTTAAATATAAGACCTCCTAGTATAAAAAATACTAAAAGAATGCCTAGGAAAAACCTCTTCTGGACATGGGCCTCAGCAAAAAATTTATGTCAAAGATCTCAAAAACAAATGCAACAAAAATTGACTTAATTAAACTAAAGACCTTCTACACCATGAAAGAAAATATCAACAGAGTAAACAGACAACCTACAGAATGGGAGAAAATTATCACAGAATATGCATCTGAAAAAAGACTAATATCCAGGTTCTATAAGAAACTTAAGTAAATTAACCAGCTGCAAACATCCTTATGCAAAGTGGACAAAATACATGAGCAGGCACTTCTCAAAGGAAGACATACAGGCAGTCAAGAAATATATGAAAACGTTCTCCACACCACTATTCGTCAGAGAAATGTAAATCAAAATCAGAATCAGATATCATCTCATAACAGTCAGAAGGGCTATTATTAAACAGTCAAAAATAACAGCTGTTGGTGAGGATGCAGAGAAAGGGGAATGCTTATACACTGTTGATGGAAATGTAAATGACTTCAGCCCCTGTGCAAAATAAAAAAAAATGTATGGTACTGGCCTATAAATAGACATCATATATCAATGGAACAGAATCAGGTCTTCAGAAATAAACTCATGCCGATAAAGATCATTTAGTCTTCCAGAAGGGGGCAAAGAATACACTGTGAGGAAATGATAGTCTCAATTTGGATATTTCTCAAATAACTAAAAATAGAACTGCCATTCAACTCAGCATGTCTACTAGTGGGTATCTACACACACTAGAAAAATTATTCCATTAAAAAGTCATCTGTACTTGTATGTCTATCACAGCACTACTTACAATAGCAAAGCCACAGAATCAACCCAGATGCCCATCAATGGTGGATTGGATAAAGAAAAATTTTTGAACATATACACCACAGAATATAATGCATCCATCAAAATGAATAAACTCATGTTCTTTGCAGCAATATGAATGCAGCTGGATGCCTTTATCCTATGTGTATTGATGCAGAAAACAGAAAATCAAATACTACATTTTCTTACTTACAAGTGTGAGCTAAAACTGGATGTAAATTTATAAAAATGGAAAAAATAAACACTGGGGGAAAGGAAGGAAGGAGGGGAAAGGCAAAGATTGGCAAACTGCCTATTGGGTACTATGTTTACTATCTGGATGATGGATTCAATAGAAGCTTAAAGACCAGCATTACACAGTGTATTTATGCAATAGGCTTGCCCATATATTCCCTGAATCTAATTTAAAAAAAAAACAAGTATAGTTGTAATAAAAGGTGGAATATCTGTACTTTGAAAACTACAAAACATTGGTAAAATAAATTGAAAACAGAAGTAAATAAATGGAAAAACACAGTGTTCATGAATTGGAAGAATTGATAGTTAAAATGCCCATACTGTCCAAAGTGATCAGTAGATTTCATGCAATTCCTATCAAAATTGTTATGATATAGAAAAAGCAATCTGAAAAAAAGTATGAAGCCACAAAAATCTCTGAATAGCCAAAGCAGTGTTAAGAAAGATTTCAGCGATGTTAATGAGAACAAAGCTGCAAGTCTCAAAATTGCTTTGCACAGGGGCTATTCTTGAGAAAGAACAAAGGAGAAGGCTTCATGCTTCCAGATTAAAAACTCTATTACATAGCTGTAGTCATAAAAAGTATGGTACTGGCCTATAAATAGACTTATGTACCAATGGAACAGAATCAGGACTTTGGAAATAAACGCATACAGATAAAGGTCATCTAATCTTCCAGGAAGGGGGCAAAGAACACACTGCGAGGAAATGATTATCTCCTCAATACATTGGTATTGGGGAAAACAGTGTCCACATGCATGAACATGGGGAAAACAATATTCACAGCGAAATCGGACCTTTTTCTTACATAATACACAAAAATCAACTCAAAATGGATTAGACTTAAATGTAATATCTGAAAATGTAAAACTTCTGGAAGAGAAGATAATAAATACAGTCCCTGATATTGGCTTTCAACATGATTTCTTTTTTTAACTTTTATTTCATGTTCGGGGGTACAAGGACAGGTTTGTTACATAGGTAAACTTGTGTCATGGAGGTTTGTTGTACAGATTATTTCATCAACTGGGTTTTAAGCCTAGTAACCGTTAGTCATTTTTCCTGATCCATTCCCTCCTCCCACCCTACACCCTCTGAAAGGCCCCAGAGTGTGTTGTTCTCCTCTGTGTATCAATTTGTTCTCATTATTTAGCTCCCACTTATAAATGAGAATGTGAGGTATTTCATTTTCTGTTCCTGCATTCATTTGCTAAGAATAATGGTCTCTAGCTCCATTCATCTCCCTGCAAGGGACATACGCTCATTCATTTTTTATGGCTGCATAGTATTCCACAGTGTGTATGTACCACATTTTCTTTATCAAGTCTATCATTGATGGGTATTTAGGTTGATTCCATGTTTTTTTCTATTGTGACTAGTGCTGCAATGAAGATGTGCATGCATTTGTCTTTATAATAGAACGATTTATATTCCTTTGTGTATATACCCAGTAATAGGATTGCTGGGTCAAATGGTATTTCCGTCTTTATGTCTTTGATACAATCAACAATCATATGACAAAAAAAAAAGCTCAACATCACTGATTATTGGAGAAATGCAAATCAAAACTACAATGAAATAAAATCTCACACCACTCATAATGACTATTATTAAAAATTAGGTAAATAACAGATGTTGGTGAGGTTGTGGAGAAAAAGGAACACTTATAAACTGTTGGTGGGACTGTAAATTAGTCAACCATTGAGAAAGACAGTGTGGAGATTCCAGAAATGACTTATTTCAATGTGACGCCAAACTCACAGATAAGAAAAGCAAAAGTAAGCAAATGGGACTACATCAAACTAAAAACCTTCTGCACAGCAAAGGAAAAGGCAACCTACATAATGGGTGAAAATATTTACAAGCCATATATTTAATAACAGGTTAATATCCAAAATATATTAGAAACTCATAATAGTCAACAGCAAAATAAAATTCCAATTAAATATGAGCAGAGGCCAGGCATGGTGGCTCATGTCTGTAATCCCAGCAGTCTGGTGGGCAGATCACTTCAGTCCAGGAGTTCGAGACGAGCTGGGCCAACATGGCAAAACCCCATCTTTACTAAAAATACAAAAAATTAGCCAGGTGTGGTGGCACACGCTTGTAATCCCAGCTACCGAGGAGGCCGAGGTGTGAAAATGGCTTGAACCCAGGAGGCAGAGGTTCATCAAGCCTGGGCAACAGATTCGTACCCTTTCCCCAACCTCCACAACAGACAATTTTTCAGAGAAAACATACAAATGGCCAACAGGTCAGAGAACTGCAAATCAAACCATCAGGTAAATGCAAATCAAAACCACAATGAGAAACCACCTCACATGTGTTAGGTTGGCTACTATAAAAATGAGAAGAGATAACAAGTGTTAGTGAGAATTTGAAGAAAACCCTTGTACACTGTTGTTAGGAATGCAAACTGGATCAGGCATTATGATAAACAGTATGAAGCTTCCTTAAAAAATTGAAAATATAACTCCCACATGATCCAGTAATCCCAGTTCTGGGTATTTATCTGAAGAACATAAAATTAATATGTAAAAGAGATATAGGCACTTTCATGTTCATTGAAGCATTATTAACAATAACCAAGATATGAAAAGCACTTAAGCATCTATGGATGGATGAATGTATAAAATAATTGCAATGTATACATATACAATGGAATAGAATTTGGAGGATATTATACTTGGAGGATATTGTTTCCTTTTCTTTTTGGAAGTGGAGTCTCACTCTGTGCCCAGGCTAGAGGGCAATGGCACAGTCTCGGCTCACTGCAACCTCTGCCTCCCAGGTTCAAGTGATTGTCCTGCCTCAGCATCCTGAGTAGCTGGGATTACAAGCACGGGCCACCACACCCAGATAATTTTTGTCTTTTTAGTAGAGACGGGGTTTCACCATGTTGGTCAGGTTGGTCATGAACTCCTGACCTCAAGTGATCCACCCACCTTGGCCTCCCAAACTGCTGGGAATACAGGCGTGAGCCACTGTGCCTGGCCGAGCATATTATTTCACTCATTATATGTAAGTGAAATAAATGAGAGCCAGAAAGAAAAACATTGCATTATCTCATTTATATGTGAAATTTAAAATAATCAAACTTCCATAAATAGAGAGTGGAGTGGTGTTTTCTAGGGGATCTTGGGTGGGGAAAATTAGGAGATGTCGGTTAAAGGATACAAACTTTCATTTATAAGATGAATAATTTCTAGAGATCTGATGAACATCATAGTAACTATAGTTAATAATAATGTAATATAGACTTAAAATTAACTAAAAGGAATAGATACTAACTGTCCTTATCCTACTCCCCTACACACATATATACACGAAAAGGTAAATATGCCAGATGATGTATATGTTAATTAGATTGATTTGGGAAATCATTACACGGAGAATACTTGCATAAAAACATCATGTAGTACCTTATAAATATATACATTTTTATTTGCCAGTCATGCCTCAATAAACCTAGAAAGAGTTACAAAATCTTTAGAAGAATGATAAACTCAGAGTAAAAGAGCTGTTAAGGTGTAAAAATAAAAATTTATTAAAAATGCACTTCTAGATACTTTATACAAAAATTTAAAAATTAATCATATACAACGTGAAAAAACATATATGTAACGAATATGAGAACACCAAATTCAGTTTCTTTTACTATACTTTCACAGAACACTTCTGTGACCTCAAATTTGTGGAGAGTTTCCTCATGACACCAAGCAATTTTGTAGATGAATTCTCCAGCAGACACCAGTTGGGTGTCCTCTAATTTAACTCAGTTCTGACACTATCTACCTAGAGATGGTGCTTTTGATTGATCTTGTGCTTCTGACTGATTCGTGAATTTCTTCTTGGGTTTAATTAATTTTCTACAGTGGTTCACAGAATCAGGGGAACATTTTATTTAAATTTTCCCATTTACTATAGAAGTATTACAAAGGATACAGATGAACAGCCAAATGTAAGAGATACATAAGGCAAAGTATGGGAGAAGGAGCACAGAGCTTCCATGTCATCTTTGGTTGTATCAACCTCCAGGAACCTTCACATATTTAGCTATCCAGAAGCTTCTAGGACTCAGTTCTTTTTAACTTTTTTTTTTTTTTACTTTTTAATTTTTCTGTGTACCTAGTAGGTGTATATATTTATGGGGTACATGAGATATTCTGATACAGGCATGCAATGTAAAATAAGCCCATAATAAAGAATGGGGTGTCCAATTCCTCAAAAATTTATCCATTGAGGTGCAAACAGTCCAATTCCACTCTTTAAGTCATTTTAAAATGCACAATTATTGACTACAGTTACCCTACTGTGATATCAAATTATTTTTGTACATATGAACCATCCCCATCTCCCCTCCCACAGAACCCCACTACCCTTCCAAGACTCTTCTTGGAACCATTCTTCTACTTTCTATATTCATGAGTTCAATTCTTCTGAATTTTAGATCCCATGAATTTTAGATTCCATGAATAAGTGAGAACATGTAATGTTGATTTTTCTATGTCTGGCTTATCTCACTTAACATAATAATTTCCAGTTCCATCATGTCATTGCAAATGACTGTATCTCATTCCTTTTTATAGCTATTGTAAACAGTGCTGCAGCAAACATAGTAATGCAGACATCTCTTCAATATACTGATTTTCTTATTTTGGCTATATACCCAGAAGTGGAAATGCTCGATCATATGGTAGCTCAATTTTTTGTTTTTTGAGGAACCTCCAAGCTGTTCTCCATAGTGGTTGTACTAATTTAAATTCCCAACAACAGTGTACAAGGGTTTCCTTTACACCATATCCTTGCCAGCATTTGTTATTGCCTGTCTTTTGTATGTAAGCCGTGTTAACCGGGGTGAGATAATATCACATTGTAGTATTGATTTGCATTTCTTGATGACCAATGATGTTGAGCAACTTTTCATGTCTGTTCACTCTGTTGATCATTTCTTTTGCTGTGCAAAACCTTTTTAGTTAAGTAAATTTCGTTTGTCTATTTTTGTTGTCACATTTGCTTTTGATGTGTTAGTCATGAGTTATTTGCCTAGGCCAATGTTTGGAAGAGTTTCTCTTAGATTTTATTCTAGTATTTTCATAGTTTCATGTCTTACATTTAAGTCTTTAATTTATCTTGAGTTAATTTTTGCATATAGTGTGAGATGGGGTCTGGTTTTATTTTTTTCCATATGGAATCTAATTTTCTCAGGACCATTTATTGAATATGATGCCCTTTCCCTAGTGTATATTTACGTTAACTTTTTCAAAAACCAGTCAACTGGAAGTATATGGCTTCATTTCCAGGTTATTTATTCTGTTTCATTGATCTATGTGTCTATTTCAATACCAGTACCATGTTCTGTTGGTTAATACAACATCGTAGTATAAAAATTAATTTATTTTAATTGCAACATCATAATTGTGTATATTTATGTGGTACCATGTGATATTTTTTGAGACAGGTTCTTGCTCTGTCACCAGGCTGGAGTACAGTGGTGCAATCATGGTTCACTGCAGCCTTGACCACCTGGGCTTAAGTGATCTTCCTACCTCAACCTTCCGAGTAGCTGGGACCACAGGCATGTGCCACTATGCTAATCTAACGTTTTAATTTTTTGTAGACAGGGGGTGTATTAGTCGGGGTTCTTCAGAGGTATAGAACTAGTAGGATATATTTATATATGGGAGTTTATTAGGGAGATTTGGCTCACATGATTACAAGGTGAAGTCCCACGATAGGCCATCTGCAAGGTGGGAAAGAGAGGAGTTGGTAGTGGCTCAGTCCAAATATCAAAGCCTCAAACCTGGGAAGCTGACAGTGCAGCCTTCAGTCTGTAGCCAAAGTCTGGAGAGTCCCTGGCAAGCCACTGGTGCGAGTTTCAGAGTCCAAAGGCCAGAGAACCTGGAGTCTGATGTCCAAGGACAGGAGGACCTGAAGGAAGCATTCAGCATGAGAGAAATAAGGCAGCCAGAAGATTCAGCAAGCAAGGTTATCCCAACTTCTTCTGCCTGCTTTGTTCTAGCTGTGCTAGCAGCCGATTGGATGATGCCCATCCACATTGAGGGTGGGTCTTCCTATCCCAGTCTAATGACTCAAATGTCAATCTCCTCTGGCAATACCCTCCCAGACACACCCGGAAATAATACTTTAATAGCTATCTGGGTATCCTTCAATCCGATCAAGTTGCCACCTAATATTAATCATCACAGGGTTGTCTTCCTATGTTGCCCAGGCTGGGCTTGAACTCCCGAGCTCAAGTGATCCTCCCACCTCAGCCTGCCAAAGTGCTGGGATTACAGGCATGAGCCACCATGCCTGGCCCCATGTAATGTTTTGTTCTGTTTATACATTGTAGAAAAGTTAATCCACCTAATTAACATATCCATTATCTCACCAATTTATGTTTTTGTAGTGAGAAAGTTAAAATATGTGATTTTACTGATCTAAAAACATATAATATTCAAATCTTAACTCTAGTCATCATGCAATGCAATCAAACATTGAACTTAATTCTGTAGTGTAACTGATACCTTGTACTCTTTGATCAACATCTCCTCTTTTTTTGTTGTTTTTTTGGTGCAATCTTGGCTCACTGCAACCTCCACCTTCTGAGTTCAAGTGATTCTCATGCCTCAGCCTCTTGACTAGCTGGGACTACAGGCCACCACACCCAGCTAATTTTTGTATTTTTAGTAGAAACCATGTTGGCCAGGCAGGTCTTGAACTCCTGACCTCAAGTGACCCACCTGCCTCGGCTACCCAAAGTGCTGTGATTACAGTCTTGAGCTACCATGCCCGGCCAACATCTCTTTTTCTATCCCTTCCCCTCCCTACCCCTAGGATCTAGTCAACACCTTTTGATTCTATGATTTCATAAGTTTTGTTTTCTTTCTTTTTTTTTTTTTTTTTTGAGATGGAGTTTCACTCTTTTTGCTCAGGCTGGAGTGCAATGGCATGATCTCAGCTCATTGCAACCTCCACTTTCTGGGTTCAAATGATTCTCCTGACTCAGCCCCCTAAGTAACTGGGATTACAGGTGCCCACCACCAGACCCAGCTAATTTTTGTATTTTTAGTAGTGACGGGGTTTCACCATGTTGGCCAGGCTGGTCTTGAACTCTTGACCTTAGGTGATCCACCTGCGTTGGCCTCCCAAAGTGCTGGGATTACAGGCGTGAGCCACTGCACTCAGCATAAGTTTTATTGTTTTATATCTCACATGTAAACGAGAATATGCAGTATTTGTCTTTCTGTCTTAGGCATATTTTACATAGCATAATGTCCTCAACTTCCATCAATGTTGTCATTAATGGCAGAATTTTCTCTTTTTAAAAAGGTTATGTAGTGTTTTCTTATATATGTATGCCACATTTTCTTTATCCATTTATCAGTTGATGAACACTTAGATTATTTCCATATTTTGCTCTTATGAATAATGCTGAAATGAACATTGGAGTGCAGATATCTCTTCTACATGCCAATTTCAATGCCTTTGGATATACCCTCATCCCTCCATATTTCAGGAGAATTGTTACAAGAACCCCCAAGGATATGAAAATCTCTGTACGCTCAATTCCCCTGTTCACCCTGTTGATCCTGAGGATACAAAAAGTCTGCCCTTTAGTTCTAAGAAGATGGCATTCCAGAAATATTTCACTTTTAATCCACAGTTGAATGAATGCACTGATGCAAAACCCAGAGATACAGAGGGCTGACTGTATTCCCACAAGTTGGATTGATGGCTCATGTGGTAATTCTATTTTTAGGTTTTTGAATACCTTCCACACTATTTTTCAAAATGGCCACATTAATATACATTTCAGAAACAATGTACAAGAGTTCCCTTTCTCCACATCCTTGGCAAAACTTTTTATCAATTGTCTTTTTGATAATGGCCATTTTATCAGGTGTGAGGTGATATCTCATTGTGGTTTGGATTTACTTTTACCTAGTGATAGGGTGATATGATTTGGCTCTGTGTTCCCACCCAAATCACACCTTGAATTATAACAATCCCCATGTGTAGTGGGAGGGGCCCAATGGGAGGTAATTAAATCATGGGGGTGGGTTTTTTCTGTGCTGTTCTCATGATAGTAAATAAGTCTCAGGAGATCTGATGGCTGTATAAAGAGGAGTATCCTTGCACATGCCCTCTTGCCTGGTGCCATGCAAGATCTTGTGCCTTTGCTCTTCTGCCACCTTCAGCCATGATTGTGAGGCCTGCACAGTCATGTGGAACTTTGAGGCCATTAAATCTCTTTCCTTTATAAATTACCCAGTCTCGGGTATGTCTTTATTAGCAGCATGAGATCAGATTAGTACAGTAAATTGGTACCAGGAGTCAGGTGCAGATGTAAAGATATCCAAAAATGTGGAAGAGACTTTGGAACTGGGTAATAGGCAGAGGTTGGAACAATTTGGATGGCTCAGAAGACAGGAAAATGTGGGGAACTTTCGAACTTCCTAGAGATTTTTTTAATGGTTTTGACCGAAATGCTGATAGTGATATTGACAATGAAGTCCAGGTTGAGGTGGTCTCAGATGGAGATGAGGAACTTGTTGGGAACTAGAGCAAAGGTAACTCTTGTTATGCTTTAGCAAAGAAACTGGTGGCATTTTGCCCCTGTCCTATAAGTTTGTGGAAGTTTGAACTTGAGAAAGATGATTTAGGGAATCTGATGGAAGAAATTTCTAAGCAGCAAAGTGTTCAAGAGGTGACTTGTGTGCTATTAAAAGCATTTAGTTTTATATATTCACAAAGATACGGTTTGGAATTGGAACTTGTGTTTGAAAGGAAAGCAGAGTGAAAAGTTTGGAAAATTTACAGCCTGATGATAAGATAGAAAATAAAAACCTGTTTTCTGAGGAGAAATTCAAGCCAGCTGCAGAAATTTGCATAAGAAACAAGCAACCAAATGTTAATCACCAAGAAAATGAGAAGAATGTCTCCAGGGCATGTAAGAAGTCTTCATGGAAGCCCCTCCCACCACAGGCCTGGAGGCCTAGGAGGAAAAATTGGTTGTGTGGGCTGGGCCCAGGGACCCCTGCTCTGTGCAGCCTAGGGACTTGGTGCCCTGCATCCCAGCTGCTCCAGCCATGACTAAAAGGGTCCAAGCTACAGCTTGTGTTGTGGCTTCAGAGGGTTCAAGCCCCAAGCCTTGGCAGCTTCCACATGATATTGAGCTTGCGGAGGCACAGAAGTCAGAAATTGAGGTTTGGCAGCTTCCACCTAGATTTCAAAGGATGTATGGAAATGCCTGCATATCTAGGCAGAAATTTGCTTCAGAGTTGGGGCCCTCATGGAGAACCTCTGCTAAGGAAGTGAAGAAGGGAACTGTGAAATTGCAGCCCCTACACAGAGTCCCATCTGGGTCACTGCCTAGTAGAGCTGTGAGAAGAGGGCCACTGTACTCCAGAGCCCAGAATGTAGATCCATCAACAGCTTGCACCATGTGATTTTGGAACTGCAGACATTCAATGCCAGACCACAAAAGCAGCCAGGAGTGAGGCTGTACCTGCAAAACCACAAATATGGAGCTGCCCAAGACCATGGGAACTGATCTCTTTCATCAGTGTGACCTGGATGTAAGACATGGAGTCAAAAGAGATCATTTTGGAGCTTTAAGATTTTACTTCCTTGTTGGATTTTGGACTTGCACGGGCCCTGTAGCCCCTTGTTTTGGCCAATTTCTTGTATTTGGAATGGCTGTATTTACTCAATGCCTGTACCCCCATTAAATCTAGTAACTAGATAACCCCATTGTATGTGGTAACTAACTTGCTTTTGATTTTGCAGGTTCACAGGCAAAAGGAACTTGCCTTGTCTCAGATGAGACTTTTGAATGTGGACTTTTGAGTTAATGCTGAAAAAAGTTAAGACTTTGGGGGACTGTTGGGAAGGCATGACTGTGTTTTGAAATGTGAGAACATGAGATTTGGGAGGGGCAATGGTGCAATAATATGGTTTGGCTCTATGTCCCCACTCAAATTTCACCTTGAATCATAATAATCCCCACGTGTCATGGAAGGGACCCAGTAGGAGGTAATTGAATCATGGGGCAGGTTTTCCTCATGCTCTTCTCATGACAGTGAATAAGTCTCAGGAGATCTGATTGTTTTAGAAATCATAGTACCCCTGCATATGCCCTCTTGCCTGCCACCATGCAAGATGTGCCTTTGCTCTTCCTTTGCCTTCTACCATGATTATGAGTCCTTCCCAGCCATGTAAAACTGTGAGTCCATTAAACCTCTTTCTTTATAAATTAACCAGTCTTGGGTATGTCTTTATTGGCAGCATGGGAATGAACCTAGGTTTATCTATAGGTTTACCTAGGTTTACAATTATCTACAGGTTTACCAAAAGATGACAAAATAAACTGTATTGCCTTACATTATAAGACTTGCCATTTCAATATGGTCAACTACTTTATATTTTATATATCACCTGTCTCATGATCTTATTGATACATCTCAAAATTACCTCAAGTACATTAAGTTGAAATAATCAAGAAACAAAACATCACCTATAATCCTAGCACTTTGGGAGGCTGAAGTGGGCAGATCACTTGAGCTCAGAAGTTCCAGACCAGCCTGGAAAACATGTGGAAACCCCATCTCTACTAAAAATACAAAAATTAGCCAGGTGTATCAGCTGTAGTTCCAGCTATGTGAAAGACTGAGGCAGCAGAATTGCTTGAACCCAGGATGGGGAGGCTGCAGTGAGCTGAGATTGCACCACTGCACTCCAGTGAGACTTCATCTGAAAAGAAAGGAAACAAAACATCTATTTATGTTAGTTTTCTATTGCTGAGTAACAACTTATTACAAATTTATCAATATAAAATGAAACATATCTATCATCTCACAGTTTCACTGGGTCAAAAATCAGGCACAGTTTATCTAGATCTCCGTTATAGTGTCCCACACAACTGCAATCAGGTGTCAGCCAGGGCTATTGGTCTCATCTGAAGCATGGGATCCTCAAACAACTTCATTCATATTGTTGGCAGAATTCACTTTTTATTACGGTAAGAACATTTAACATGAGGACTATCTTTTTGACAAATTTTTAAGTATGAAGTACATTATTTTTAACTGTAGGCATGATGTTGTACAACATATCTCTAAAGTGTAATTATCTTACATAACTGAAACTTTATACACATTGAATAGGAACTCCCCATTTTTTCCCTTCTCCCAGCTCCTGGCAATCACTACTCTACTCTGCTTCTATTTAACTATTTCATATACTTCTTTGAATTAGTCCATTCTCACACTGCTATAAAAAATACCTGAGACTGGGTAATTTATGAAGAAAATAAGTTTAATTGGCTAATGATCTCACAGTCTGTACAGGAAGCATGGCAGCATCTGCTTGGCTTTTAGGGGGGCCACAGGAAACCTTACCATTGTGTTAGAAAGCAAAAGGGGGAGCAGCAATTCACATGGCCAGAGCAGGAAGAAGTGGGAGAGAAGTGACACACACTTTTAAACAACCAGATCTCATGATAACCCACTTACTATACAATAGCAAAGTGGGATGGTGCTAAACTATTCATAAGAACTCCATCCCAATGATCCAATCATCTCCCACCAGGCCCCACCTCCAAAACTGGGGATTGCAATTCGACATGACATTTTGGCAGGGACACATATCCAAACCATAGTATTCTGCCCCTGCTCCCTCCCAAATATCATGTCCTTCTCACGTTAAAAAATATAATCATGCATTCCCAACAGACTTCCAAAGTCTTAACTCATTCCAGCATTAACTCACAAATTCACAGTCCAAAGTCTCATGAAGTAAGGCTAACTTGCTTCTACCTACTAGCCTGTAAAATAAAAAAAACAAGTTAGTTACCTCCAAGATACAGTGGGGATACAGGCATTGGGTAAGTACTCACATTTCAAAAGGGAGACATCACCAAAAGAAAGGGACTACAGGGCCCATGCAAGTCTAAAACTCAGCAGAAAAATCATTAAATTTTAAAGTTTTCAAATAATCTCTTTTGATTCCATATCTCATATCCAGGGCACACTGAGGCAAATGTTGGTCTCCCAAGGCCTTCAGCAGCTTTGCCCCTGTGGTTTTGCAGGGTGAATTCCTTGTGGTTGCTCTTCTGTGCTGATGTTGAATGCTTGCAGCTTTTCCAGGAACAGTGTGCAAGCTGTTGGTGGATCTACCATTCTGGGGTCTGGAGGACAGTGGCTGTCTTCTTGCAGCTTCACTAGGCAGTGCTTCAGTTGGACCCTTTGTGGGGGCTCCAATATCACACTTCCCTGCCACACTACCCTTATAGAGATTCTCTGTGAGGGCTCCATGCCTTCCACAGGCTTCTGCCTTAAAATCCTGGCTTTTCCATCTGAAATCTAGCCTCTGAAATCTAGGTGGAGATTCCCAAGCCTCAACTCTCACCCTTTGCACACCCACAGTCTTAACACCACGTGGAAGCTGCCAAGGCTTATAGCTTGTAGCCTCTGAAGTAGTGGCCCAAGCTGTCCCTGGGCCCTTTTGAGCCACAGCTGGTACTGTAGTGGTCAGGATGCAGAGAGCAGTTTCCTAAGTCTGTGCAGGATGGTGGGGCCCTTGGTGTTGCCCACACAACTATTGTTCCTTCCTAGACCTCAGCACCTGTGATGGGAGGGGCTGCTGTGAAGGTCTCTTGCATGCTTTTGGGGCATTTTCCCCATTGTCTTGGCTATCGGTACATGGCTCCTCTTTACTTATGCACATTTCTGCAGCCTGCTTGAATTCCTTCCCTGAAACTGAGCTTTTCTTTTCTACCACATGGCCAGGCTGCAAGATTTTCATATGTTTACACTCTGCTTCCCGTTTAAATATGTTTCTGTTTTATGTCATTTCTTTGCTCACACATATGAGCATAGATTGTTGGAAGCAGCCAGACCACACCTTGAATGCTATGCTCCTGAGAAATTTCTGCCAGATACCCTAAATCATCACTCTCAAATTCAAACTTACACAGATCCTTATGGCAGGGGCACAACATCATCAGGGTCTTTGATAATGTATAACAAAATTGACATTCACTCTACTTCCCAATAGGTTTTTCATTTCCATCAAGAAATCCTCAGACTGAACTTCATTGTTCATATCAATATCAGCATTTGGTCATAACCATTACACAAGTCTCTAGGAAGTTTCAAACTTTTCCTCATCTTCCTGCCTTCTTCTGAGCCATCCAAACTGTTCCAATCTCTGCTTATGACACAGTTCCAAAGCTACTTTCACATTTTCAGGTATCTTTATAGCAATGTCCTCACTCCTTGCTACCAATTTTCTATATTCGTCTGTTCTCACACTGTTATAAAGAAATACCTCGGACTGAATAATTTATTTTTTAAAAAAGAGGTTTAATTAGCTCACTGTTCCACAGGCTGTGCAGGAAGCATGGCAGCATCTGCTCAGCTTCTGGGGAGTCCGCCGGAAAACTTAAAATCACGACTGAAGGCAAAGAATGAGCAGCAATTTACATGGCTGAAGCAGGAGGAAGAGAGGGAGGAGGCAGGTATCACACACTTTTAAACAACCAGATCTTGTGGGAACTCACTATACAGTAACAAGGAGTGATGCTGCTAAACCATTAATGAGAACTTCACCCCCATGATTCAGTTTCCTTCCACCATGCACTTCCAACACTGGGGATTACAACTCAACGTGAGATTTGGGCTGGGACACATATGTAAATTATATCACTCACATAAGTGATATCATGTATTATTTGTATTTCTGTGACTGGCTTATATCACTTAGCATAATGTACTCAAGTTTCATTCATATTGTTGCATATGGCAAAATTTCCTTGTTTTATAAGGCTGCATAATATTCCATTATATGTATATACCACATTTTCTTTATCCATTTATATGTAAGTGAATATTTGGGTTGTTTCTACATTTTGGCTATTGTGAATGATGCTGCAATAAACATGGGAGTGCAGGCATGTCTTCAATATCCTGGGTTTAAATTCTTTCAAGTGAACATCCAGAAGTAGTATTGCTGGATAATATAGTAATGCTAATTTTAATTTTTTGAGAAATCAACATAGAGTTTTCCATTATGACTGTACTAATTTACATTCCTACCAACAGTGTACAAGGGTTCAAGTTTCTCTACAACCTTGCCAACAATTGTTATCTTTTTATTTTTTACAATAGCTATCCTAAAAGGTATGAGGTGTTATCTCATTATGGTTTTGGCTTCTATTTATCTGATGATTAATTATATTTGGCATCTAAAAATATATGTGTTGGTCATTTGTATGTCTTCTTTTGAGAGTTTTTTATTCAAAGCCTTTACTCATTTTTAATCGAGTTATTTTTGTTTTTATTGTGATTGAGCTGTATGAGCACCTTATATATTTTGAATATTAACACACTTATCAGAAATATGATTTGCATATCTCTGATTTTCTCACATTCTGTCAATTGCCTTTTCGCTCTGTTGATTCTTTCATTAGTAATACAGAAGCTTTTTAGGTAAATGTACTTCTGTTTATCTATTTTTGCTTTTGTTGCCTGTGCTTTTGATGATATATCCAAGAATTGCAAAGATTAAGGTTTTAAACTTTTCCCTGTTTTTTTTAGATGTTTTACAGTTTCAGATCTTATATTTAGGTCTTTCATTCATTTGGGGTTAATTTCTGTGTGTGGGGTTTGCCCAACACCATTTATTGAAGAGTCAATTCTTTATACATTGTGTAATTACAACACTCTTCTCAAAGATTGACCCTATAAATGTGTGTTTATTTCTGTAATCACTATTTTGTTCTGTTGGTCTATATATCTCTCTATATTATAGTACCATACTGTTTTAATTTCTACATTGGCAGTTTGTGTTGGTGTATGCACATTAGAAACAACAGCCACCATCGCCAGTGTTCACAAACTGGCCTTATACCAGAGAAGACCTTGATCAATCATCTTGACCAAAGATTCTGGAAGGTATCTCAAAACTTTAAGAGATTTCAGAATGCCATTCTTTCTCAATGGTCTCTAGGTGTTTAGAGTATACCAGGTACTATAAGCATTCTGAGATAGGTGAAACAGAAGCTAGTGCCTCAAGAAGGTCCAAGAAATATCAGAACATTTGATACATGGTCCTATCTTTTCCTCTCTTTTCAGTGAGAATCTGATAGCTGGGTATTCTTACCTGTCAAATTTGAGCTGAGACAGAGGCTGAGACCATGTCACAAGATAGCTTTCCAGTTCAAGTTATCATCTGCTCTCAGTGAATTTCAGGTGACTAGAGTATATTGGGGTCCATCATTTCTCTGAGACATGAAAGACAGAAGCTAGCACTTTGGAAAACTTCCAGAAAAGACAAAATATTGAACATACAGTCTAATCCCTGTTTTCCCTGCCAAGAGTAAAGCTGGGAACTGGGGTTTTCTACTGATCATATGATGCTGTGCTGGGGGTAAGGGTTATGGCAAGGGGTTGTCCTGATTACTGCTACAAGATTTGCTATGACTGGTTTCTTACTTGGCTAGGATACAGGAGCCTCTCAATTAGTTTCTAGATTTCTCACAAAATACATTGTTCTATGTGTTGTTGTTGAATTGGTGTGCTCCTGGAAGGAAAAGAGGTTTATTACATCATCTCACTAAAGAATTCACTTTTTTGTTGTAGTAAGACAGCTTTAAGCACATAGAGATCATCACCTTTTATAGGCAGATGACAACATGGCTACTTGTTTCTTTGAGTTTAGCAGGAAGCATCTCTACATCTTCAAGTATCTACATTCTGGAAAGGCATTAACCATTTTCTAAAGGGTTTTCCTAATTAGCTCAGGCCCACCAGTATAGTTCTTCTACTTAAGTCAAAATTAACTCATTACAGATCTTGTTTGTATATGCAGAGTCCAACTTTGACAAACAACATATCACAGTCATAAGCATATCAAGCCATTACTTTTACTATATGCTATTGTTTAGAAGAGAGTCAAAGATTCTAACTACACTCAAGAAAAACACAAGGGTGATACTCATAAAATGCCACATTATTTTGTGTCAACTACACTGTCATTTGACAAAGACTCCTTCATATTTTGGCCATTATTTTCTTCACAATGTTGTCTCTTCCTATGTAAAAGCAAACAAGGTATACCTTCACCACTAAGACTTATAAGAACCCTACATAATTTATCAACATTTGACAAGTCTTACAAATTATAGACATAACAGCTTTATGTCTAGACGTCCTAATTTTAAGCATATTAGCCAAATAACAGAATTTTTAAACCTGAAGTATTTCCTGGAGTTTGATAGCATTCAGAACCATGCTGCATTTCCCAGAATATGTTTATCTATCTCCTGATTGCTATTTTGCCATCATAAACACCAGTGTAACAAAACAAAGGTAATTAGAAATATCAGGAATGCTGGTGGAAGGAGGGGCAACAGTAGGGGAATTACACCAAAACCCTACCTTACCAAGCGGTGTCCCTGGGGAAATACCAGTTTTTCAGGTACAACAGCAAGAACCAATGTGGGTCTCAATAGCACACTGGATATACCAGGAAGGTTAAAATAACACTGCAAAAGTTCTTAAAATTAAACTGGTATTGGGTCCACAGCCCACAAAAGTAGACAAAGACTGACATGCTTAACTGGAAAAGAGTAACAGCCTAACAAAATACAAATATTTACATAAATATAAACATAACTCACAATTTAACGTCATAGACAAATGTCTGGAATACAATTTAAAATACATGGTTCTGCTGGAATCAATAAAATCCCAAAGCATTCATTATAAAAACACTTCAACTCTTAGTAATATTCTTGAAATAAATAAATTTTAAAATATCATCACAGAAATAGAAGTTACAGAAAAGAAAAAATGGAAATTAAATAGCTAAAATTATAATTACAAAAATAAGAACTTATTGGATTGACTCAATAATACAGCAGAGAAAAATAAGGATGAAATCTGTAGAGTTGAAGAAAGAATGATAGAATTCACCCAATCTGAGCAACAAAGATGAAAATAGACTGAAAACCAAAATAAAGTTTAAAAAAAGTTTTAGGGGCCTGCAGGACAATAACAAAAGATCCAGCATTTGTGTAATTAGAGTCTCCGACTTCAGGAGAGGGAAGGAGTGGCTAAAAACAGTATTTCAAGACAAAAATGACTGAAAACATCTCAGAATTTAAATAGCAACAATACTGTAGACCCACAAAGCTGAGAAAACTCCAAATAATATAATTGCTTAGGAATCCATGCCAAGACACATAGTAAACTTTCAATAACTGAAGATAAGAAAAAAAAATCTTGAAAGCATGCAGACAAAATAATATACACCCTATAGACAAACACTGAATAGAATGACAAGGAATTTCTTATCTAAAATTATTGAAGCTTGAATAAAGCAGCACAATATTTGTCAAATGTGGAAAGAAAAGAACTGTCTATTGATACTTCTATATCCAGCAAAAATAACTTTCAAGAATGAAAGATAAAGACTTTATTAAATAAAGAAAAAATTAAAATAAATTGTTGCTAGTAGTCCTTCTCTTTTAACTGTTTATAAGAAGTTCTTTAAGCAAAAAGTGAATAATAAAAGAAGAAATCTTGGAGGATTAGGAATAGAAACAGAACAACAGTAAGGGCAGAAATGTGGCAACATGCAATAGACTATTCTTATCTTCATGATTTTTATGGATTAGATATGATTAAAACCAGAATTATACAGCCTTCTGATACTCAAGACAACAATAGTTAAAGTGTGAAAGGTAAAGTAAATTTAAGTGAGGTTTTTACACTAAACTTGAAGACGTAAAATATTGACAATAGTACACTGTGACAAGTGACATACGTATATTACAATGTTCAATACAATCACTGTAGTTAGAAATGTAACACTCTTTCAAAAATAATAAAGAAATTAAGATAGAATACTAAAAATTTTTCAAGTAACCCGAGAGAAAAAAAAAGAAACAGAGGAACAAGAATGAGGAGAAAAAAAAACAAAACACAACTAATAAATGACCCACTTAAGACTAACCCAATAATTACTTTAAACCTAATTGGTCAAAATACACTAATAAAAACTATGAATTGGTGGAGCTTTTCCCTTATGTTTTCTTCGAGTAGTTTTAATATGTAGGTGTTATATTCAAATCTTTAAGGCATTTGAGTTGACTTTTGTATATTGCGTAAGATAAGGGTCTAATTTTATTCTTTTGCATGTGGATATTCAATTTTTCCAACATCTTTTACCGATGAGACTTTTTTTCTCATTGTGTGTTCTTAACACCTTTGTCAAAAATAGATAACCATAAACGCATGGGATTATTTTTAAGATTTTAATTCTGCTGCATTTGTGTATGTGTGTGTTTGTGTGTGTGTGTTTGAGACACTCACACTTTATTGCCCAGGTTGAAGTGCAGTGGTGCCCTAGCTCACTGAAGCCTCGACCTCCCATGTTCAAGCAATCCTCCTGACTCAGCCTCCTGAACAGCTGATACTACAGGTGAATTCCACCATTGCTGGCTAACAGTTTTTTGGTATTTTTTTTGTAGAGAGGAAGTTTTGCTACATTGCCTAGGCTAGTCTTGAACTCCTGGGCTCAAGCAATCCTCCAGCCTTGGCCATTCAATGTCTTTGGTACTATGTTTTTTGTTTTGTTTTGTTTTTTAAACAATTACTTCATAATATACTTTGAAATCAGGGAGAGTGATGTATCCAGCTTTGTTCTTTTGTTCGAGATTGTTTTTGTATACTGTATCTTTTGTAGTTACATACAAATTTACACATTGTTTTTTTCTATTTCTGTGAAAAAAATACATTGAAGTATTGATATTGAAAGGAGTTCGAGATTGTTTTTGTATACTGTATCTTTTGTAGTTGCATACAAATTTACACATTGTTTTTTTCTATTTCTATGAAAAAAATACATTGAAGTATTGATATTGAAAGGAGTTAGTTAGCTTACCTTAGGTAGATATCAAGGGAAGTTTCCCAGAGAGTCCCCGGCCCATGTGTCAGTGTCTCATTCCCACATAACGTAAAAAGCAGCCTGGAGAAAACATTCAAGCTGCAGGCACCGATAAGGGAACCAGCACAGGGTTTTGCACCTGGAGACATGCCCACAGATGCACAGATAGAAAAACCTCCAGCCCATTTGGATAAAACCTTGCACAAACCTCCAGCTCACTCAGATAAGGGAACAAGGCCTGGCATAGAAATGCCTTTGTCCTTTGTATAGTCAGTGGGCTCCCAGGAAAAGTTTCTTTTCCTTTTGTAGGCATGGGCACCGTGGGCTCCTGTGGGTTCCAGTGAGCACTCTCCTTTTTTACGACTGTAAGTCTGGCTTCTATGAATCATCACTTCCGCCTCTGATTGGTCCCAGGCCAAGGTCCCCGGTCAAGGTTTCACTTTAGCTTCTGATGGGTACTGGGCCAAGCTAAGCAGCCTCCAGAAATCATCACTTCAGCCCCTGATTGGTCCTGGGCCAAAGCCACAGGCCAAGCTGAGTCATGCGTTCTCGAAGACAGCCGGCAGACTAAGCAAATTCCTTCTCTTTTCCAGTCCATAAAAACCCCGGACCCCAGCCTCACAGTGGATACTGTCATTTGGGATCCCCTCTCTGCTGACAGAGAGCTTTCTTCTTTCACTTATTAAACTTTTGCTCTAACCCTATCTTTGTGTTCGCGCTCCTTTATTTTCTTGGAGGTAGGACAAGAACCCCGGGTGTTATCTCAGGCAATGAAAGCCTGTTTCATCTTGGTGCATTCACCGGGAAGAAGGGAATTCATCAGAAGGGTGAGTAAGAGCAGACCTTTAACTTTATTTACTTCCATTTCTGAGGCTTCTTGTCTATTCCCGTCTAGTTTCCTTTCACTGAGGGCCTAAGCCATCACGTGAGATTGGAAGGAGGTCCTAGGGCAACTGAAGATTTCTGGCTAGGGCTACACCCCAGTGTTTTCTAAAGGCCCGTAGACTAACTCCAGTCCCTGACAGCCTGTCAGGGTGTCCACACAAGGACTTCCAGTCTTTTCCTCTCATATTTTCCTTCTTTCCTCATGTGGCTGTCATGTCTCCTATTCCTTCTTTGCATACAATGTGATGAGTGTTTTTGTAACCTAGAGGTATAGTCTTGCTGGGCAGTCAGTCGGTGTCTTAGTAATCACGAATGTAATTCAAAGAGTTGTTGTTTTGGTGATTTCTTAAAAACAGGGGGAATTCAAGATTTCAGTCTAAGTACTCACCTAGTAAGGTCCCTTCTGTCCCTCAATGATGGACATTTATAGCACCGCATGGGAGGATACTTCACCCAGAGTGAATACCCTTCTCTCCATTTGGGTTGGTTTTTTTCCTTCATATAAGAGTTCAGCATTGTCCAATGAATTTCAGCAATTTCTTTAAAAGACTGGTTAATTTTCTTATGCTGGGAGGCATGCTATAAGAACAGTCTATCAAACCACAAACGTCTCTAATTTTTGCCTGAAAAGAATTTGGAGTGAGTTTTAACTAACATTTCTAACACTACAGCGCCACCTAGTGGACTGGAATTTTTCTCTGTGTGGAGCCTTGTCGGCTCTCTGTCCCAATCCTCTAGTTTCACAATTTTTTTCCTTTCACGTCCTTCTATCAGTGATCAGGCCCAATGTCCTATTTGTAGACAGAAAAACTCCACTTTGAACAGCCAGAGGAAGCTATTTTGATAAGACAGATCTTAGCTTCAATACTGTCACCATCAAAAGAGGGGCAGTGATTCAATTTTTACACTCTTTTGAGGCACTTGTTTTGCATTCAATTACATTGGAATTTAAACAGAAAAGAAATTTTATGCTTAGAAGTTAATGAGTCCCATTCTGTGGGATTTTGATTTTTTGCTTGGGCCATAGCAAGGGAAGCCAGAGATGATTTTAGGACACTCCCTCCATTAAGAAGTCTTGCCCAGGTCCAACTACTACGCAATCTATCCAAGCCTCTGGGGTACCTTGGAAGACTTCTTGGCTAGGTGGGTCTAGGGATCCAACAGGATGGAGGGCTAAAGTTTTGAACAAGTAAGCATGAATAAATCCTGCTGACTAGCTTCTTCCTGATCATGAATAAAGGTCATGCTTATATCTATGGGGCGGCACCTATGACGGTCCCCAGGACCCAGAGGAAAAGAGGAAGGAGGAGAGGAGGAATGCCCCTTTATCCTTTTCTCCACCCTGGGTCATGTAAAAGGCAGGAATTGGACTGAGGGATGCCTTGTCTCCCTCCTCTCTTTCTAGATGGCTAACAAACCATACTCACCTTGAGCTCATTTTGAATCACTGGAATTCCTTTGACCCTGAGACTCTGAAGAGAAAACAACTTATATACTATTGCAAAAGGGTGTGACCTTGTCACCATCTTGGGGATGAGCAAACCTGACTTTCTGAGGAAAGTCTTGATTTCTATACTATTCAACATCTAGATCTTCTCTGAAGTGGGAGGGAAAGTGGTCCAAGTTTCTCTATGTACAGGCCTTTTTTGCATTTTGGGAAAACTCAAATCTTTATAAGCATTGTACAGTTTACTCTGCCCTCTTGGCAGCCATGACAGGCAAGCCTACAAAGGCTGATTATCCAAAGTGAGAGAGACAAACCATTGGGGAACCCTCAAATGCAACTTCTGGATGCGCTACCTGCCCCACTTATTTGGGGCTCTCAATAGCCAAATCATTAGCTCCTCCTGTTGTGCCACTCAAGAAACTCCCAACTTCACTGTTTCTCCTGCAGGAAATGCCAGATGGGCATGTTGTCACTAGGGTTCAAGTTCCCTTTTTATTGCAGAACCTTAGGCAAATAAAGCAGGACCTAGGTGGGTTCTCTGATGACCCTGATAAATACATAAAGGTTTTCCAAAATCTAACCCAAGTGTTCAATCTTGCATGGGAAAATATTATGTTACTTCTAATCCAAAGTCTAACTGCTGTTGAAAAATAGCCTTACAGGCAGCAGAGATATTCAGAAATGAACAACATATCTCCTACACTCAGTATAAAAGTCTTAAAAGGAAGAAGTACAAAAGAAAGGAGAGTGAGCAGAGACAGAATACCCGTTCTCAGTAGGAAGAGAAACAGTGCCCTTTAAAAAGCCTAATTGGAGCCCTAGTGACCCCAACGATTTTGTAGATGAGTAGAAAAGAAAACACTTTCTGATGTGCATTTTAAAAGGTTTGCAAAGAACAAAAATTAAACCTCTTAATTACTCTAAACTGTTCTTGTAGAACCAGAAACCGGATGAAAATTCCCCTGCCATTTTGGAAAGACTGAGAGAAGCTTTAGTGAAACACTAAATGTACTTAGTCCATGGGCTGTCTGGGAGAAAGTGTGACTCAGCTTGGCCCAGGACCAATCAGGAGCTGAAACGATGATTCATAAATACTGCTTAGCTTGGCCCAGGACTTCTCAGGAGCTGAAATTTAAGCTTGGCCCAGGACCTTGGCCCCAGACCTATCCGAATTTACAGTACAAATAGGAAAGTAGAGTGCCCACCAGCACCTGCAGAAGCCCACTTTGCCCATGCCCCTATTAAAGGAGAAGAAAGATTTCCTGGGAGTCCACTGACTATACAAAAGACAAAAGCATTTCTATACCAGGCCTTGTTCCTTTATCTAAGTGATCTGGAGGTTTGTGCAAGTTTTTATCAAAATGGGCTGGAGGTTTTTCTATCTGTGTAGCCATGGACATGTCTCCAGGCACAACACCCTGTTAGTTCCCTTATTGGTGCCTGTAGCTTGAATTTTTTACCAGGCTGATTTTTATGTTATGTGGGGAAGAGGCACTGACCTGTGAGCCAGGGGCTCTCCTGGGACCCTTCCTTTGCTATTTACCTAAGGCAAGCTAAATAACTCATTTCAGCACCAAAGAACTGACAATGACATGCATTGACCACAAGCTTCTGGACACACAGCATGACTGAGTAATTTGTCCATAGCAGAGTTCAGAATGAAAATATATTGTTCATCTAGTGCATAACCACAAGGAAACTTACCAGCAGCAGGATGGTCTGGGTAGCCCTTTTCTTTGGGGAGACTCTTGGGGAGAAGTTGGTGCTATAAAGGTATGGGGATTGCTCCTGATGCCTGGACAACAGAATGACCATGTGTGCAGGTGAGAGGAGCATGATTTCTACAAAGGAAATATCACTGAATTTTATATGTTTCAAGAAAATAAAACCTGGTGATAGACTTCACTGGGAAAAGTCAGGAATATTTTCTGAGAAGCAGTTGATTGGTTTGGGTGACAATGGAAGAAGAAACAGTGTACAAGACACAATTTTAAATATTTTAAGACACTTTTAAATATTAAAAGACAAACTAAGAGACCAAAATAAGATATAAGCATAGATAGGGCAATTTGTGAATTTATATTTCAACCTTGTCAACAAGGAGGTTCTGGGGCTGATGGGCAGTTGGTACAGATGGAGAGGCCCATCATAGCCATGTATATGTAAAAAAAAGCCTTACATTTGAAGGTATTCTGAAAATCTGACTCAAACAGGCCTGGAGATAGCAAAAGCAGTACCATAAGGAGCATCACTATGTGGATGAAGACGAAGTAACAAATAATCAGCTCGATGGACTAACACTGTGATCAAAAAGGAGTGTGATTATATGGAAGAAAATGAGAAAGGAGTTGGCTACTATTTCAGTGCCAGCTTGAGATAAAAGGCATTTTTTAATGGTAATATAAATAATAAGTGATTATTTCAGTGGCAAAAAAGATGGAGTAACTATAGTAATTTCAGACAAATCAGAATTCAGAGAAAGGAAAATTGTCAGGGATGAAGAAAAAATGCACTTGATGATAAAAGAGTCAATTATTTAAGACAGAATAGTGATTCTTAATGCACATGAGACTAACAGAAAGTAAAAAAAAAAGAGGCAAAAACTGACAGAAATGGAATAAGAAATGGATGAACCCACTATTATATTCAGATAATTCAACATCAATCTCTTAGAAATGGACAGATCCAGCAAGCAGAAAATCAGTTAAGACCACACTTGAACCAAACAGCACTATCACTCAATTGAATATAATTGAAATATTTAGACTATTTCATTTAAAAACAGCAGTGTACACATTGTTCTTAAGGTCACAGGGAACATTCACCAAAATAGATAGCACTCTGAATGATAAAATACACTTTAATAAATTTAAAAGAATAAAAATATGTAATTTCTGCTCTCGGAGCACAATGTGATTAAATGAAAAATCAATAACAAAAAGATATCTGAAAAATCTCAAAATATGTGGAGATTAAACAACATATTTCTAAATAATATGCGGGTCAAAAGATATCCAGAGGAATTTAAAAATGTTTTGAACTAAATATCAATAAAAATACAACTTATTAACATTGGTGGTAGGCAGCAAAAACAGTGCTTAGAGAGAAATTTATAGCATAGAGGAGGAATAATCTAAAATTTAAAAATCTAAGCTTCAACATAAGTGAACTAAAAAAAAAAACAGGAAATTAAATTTGAAGTAGAAAAAAATAATAAAAATTCCAGTAGAAATCAATAAACTTGAGGATTTCCAGGAAAAAATGGAAGATAGAAGACAGGACTAATTTGCAGATCCCATTTGGATGGATAGAGCAGCATGTGGAGACCCACATCGTGAAATTTTGCTCCCCAAATTACTGCAGGAACATACCAGAAAAGCAAAGAGAATCCACAGACCCTTTCAAGAAAGTGAGTTGCTGCTGCATGCTCTGTGGGACAGTCGAGGAACTGTGATTTGGCTTGCTTTCTCAGCTGGCAGGCTTATAGCCTGCAGCAAGTTCTCAACCCTTCTCAATGGCTGCGGGACAATAAACTTGGTGCTGTTGCAGGGACGTGGTGGAAGTGAGACCAGCCTGTCAGGCTGTGAGCTTCATGGAAGCTGGGTGAAGCCTGTGGCTGCCAACTTTCCTGCACTTCCCTGGTGACATGTGTGATGCAGCAGAGGCAGCTAAAATGCCCCAGGGGACATAATGGCATTGGCCTGAGAACCACACCCCATCCCCCAGAGCAGCCACAGAAAGCCCCGCCCAAGGAGAGTCTGAGCTTAGATCACCTAAACCTGTACTCACCTTATGGTAGTTCTCTACAAGCCTTGGTAGCTGAAGACAAAGGACCTAATCTTTTGGGAGCTCTATGGCCCCGGCCACTGCCTGATCCTATAGTACCACAGCTGATCCACTCTTGAAAGTGCCGCCTCCTGGTTGAAGGAGAACTAACACAAAACCAGCACACTTAACAAAAATGCAACTAAGGACTCTCACAGAGTCCACTTCACTCCCCTTCTACCTCCACCAGAGCAGGTGCTAGTATCCATGGCTTAGAGACCTGAAGACAGATTGCATCACGAGACTCTTCGAAGACACCCACCAGTACTAGCCCAGAATCTGGTAGTTCTGCTGGGTGGATAGATCCAGAAAAGAAATAACAGTCACTGTAGTTCAGCTTTTAGGAAACCCAATCTGTAGGGAAAATGGAGAGCACAACATCAACGGAGCACCCCGTGGGAAAAAAGAATCTGAACAGCAGCCTTTGAGTCCCAGGTGGTCCCTCTGACATAGTCTACCCAAATGAGAGAAAATAAAATAAAAAGTTCTCATAATAAGACAAAACAAGGTTCTTAACAACCCCAAAAGTTTACACTAGCTCACCAGCAATAGATCCAAACCATGATGAAATCTCTGGATTGTGAGAAAAAGAATTCAGAAGGTCAACTATTAAGGCAATCAAGGAGGCACCAGAGAAAGAAGTCCAACTTAAAGAAATAAAAGAAAAAAAACAATAAGATAAGAGTGGAAAAATCTCCAATGAAATAGCTAGTGTAAATAAAATAAAATCATGACTTCTGGAAATGAAGGACACACAGAGAGTTAAAAAATGCACTGGAAAGCCTCAGCAATAGAATCGAACAGGTAGAAGAAAAAACTTAAGAGCTCAAAGACAAGGCTTTTGAATATACCCAGTCCAAAAAAGACAAAAAAAAAAAACATTTTTAAAAAATGAACAAAGCCTCCAAGAAGTTTGAGATTTTGTTAAACAACCAAAACTAAGAATAATTGGTATTCTTAGAACACCAATCTCAGAGAAATCTAAAAGTTCGGAAAATATATTTGAGGGACTATTTGAGGAAAACTTCCCTGGCCTTGCTGGAGAGCTAGACATGCAAATACAAGAAGCTTAAAGAAAAACTGGGAAATCACTGCAAAAAGATCATCACCTAGGCACATACTCATCAGGTTATCTAAAGTTAAGATGCAGGAAAGAATCTTAAGAGCTGTGAGGCAAAACTATAAGGTAACCTATAAAGAAAAACCTACCATATTAACTGCAGATGTCTCAGCAGAAACCCTACAAACGAGAAAGGACTGGGATCCTATTTTTAGCCACTTTAAAAAAAATTATCAGCCAAGAATTTTGTATCTAGTGAAACTGAGATTCATAAACGACGAAAACATACAGTCCTTTTTGGACAAACAAATACTGAGAGAATTCTCCACTACCAAGCCAGCATCACAAGAACTGCTAAAAAGAGCTCTAAATCTTGAAACAAATCCTTAAAATATATAAACATTGAATTTCCTTAAAGTGTAACTCTCACAGGACCTATAAAATGACAACACAATAAAAAGCAATGTATACAAGCAACAAATAGCATGATAAATATAATAGTACCTTACATCTCAATACTAATGTTGAATGTAAATAGCCTAAATGCTCCACTTAAAATATACAGAATGGAGAAATGGATAAGAATTCACCAAACAAGTATCTGCTATCTTCAAGAGGCTCACCTAACATAAGGACATAATGACTCACATAAACTTGAAGGGGTGTAAAAGGATATTTCATGCAAAGGGACACCAAAAGCGAATGGGAGTAGCTATTCTTACATCAGACAAAGCCAACTTTAAAGCAACAGCTGTTAAAAAAGACAAAGACGGACATAATACAATGATAAAAGGACTAGTCCAACAGAAAAATATCACAATTTTAAATATATATGCAGCTAACACTGGAACTCCCAAATTTATAAAATGATTTCTACTAGACCTAAGAAATGAGATAGACGGCAACACAGTAATAGTGGAGGACTTCAATACTCCACTGACAGCACTAGACAGGTCATCAATACAGAAAGTCAACAAAGAAACAATGGACTTATACCATACCCTAGAACAAATGAACTTAACAGATATTTACAGGCCATTGTACCCAACAACTACAGAATATACATTCTATTCTATTCATCAGCGCATGGAACATTCTCCAAGACAGATCATATAATAGGCCACAAAACAAGTCTCAACAAATTTAAAAAAATAAAAATCATAGCAAGTACTCTCTGAGACCACAGGGAATAAAATTGGAAATCAACTTCAAAAGGAACCCTCAAAACCATAAAAAATACATGGAAATTAAATAACCTGCCACTGAATGATCATCAGGTCAACAATGATGTCAAAGTGGAAATTAAAAATTTCTTTAAACTGAATGATAATAGTGACACAACCTATCAAAACAGCTGGGATACAGAAAGGGTGGTGCTAAAAGTTCATAGCATTAAATGCCTACATCAAAAAGTTTGAAAGAGCACAAATAGACAATCTGAGGTCATACCTCAAGGAGCTAGGGAAACAAAAACAAACCAAACCCAAACCCAGCAGAAGAAAAGAAGTAACCATTATCAGAGCAGAACTAAATAAAATTGAAACAAACAAACAAAAACAAAATGTAAATGAAACAAAAAACTGGTTATTTGAAAAGATAAATAAATTTGATAGGCCATTAGCAATATTAACCATGAAAAAAGCAGAGAAGATTCCAATACACTCAATTACAAACAACATGGGAGATATTAAAACTGATACCACAGAAATATAAAAGACCATTCAAGGCTCCTATGAACACCTTTACCTGCATAAGCTAGGAAACCTAGAGGAGATGGACAATTTTCTGGAAATATAAAATCCTAGATTAAACCAGGAAAAAATAGAAACTCTGAACAGACCAACGACAAGCAGCAAGATTGAAATGGTAACTTAAAAAATTGCCACAAAAAAAAAAAAAAGAAATCCAATACCAGATAGATTCACAGCTAAATTCTATCAGGCATTGAAAGAAGAATTTGTACCAATCCTATGGACATTATTCCAAAAGACAGAGGAAGAGGGAATCCTCCTTCAATCATTCTATGAAGCCAGTATCACCCTAATACCAAAACCAGGAAAGAACATACATACCCTCC
The DNA here is from genome assembly GCF_028885625.2 of Pongo pygmaeus. Lineage (NCBI taxonomy): Eukaryota > Metazoa > Chordata > Mammalia > Primates > Hominidae > Pongo > Pongo pygmaeus. Next base: position 85,370,385 of record NC_072396.2, on the reverse strand, counting down.
GAAAAAGGAAACTACAAACCAATATCCCTGATGAACATAGATGCAAAAATTCTAAACAATATACTAGTTAACCAAATGCAACAGCATATCAAAAAGATAATCCATCATGATCAAGCGAGTTTTATACTAGGGATGCAGGGATAGTTTACATTCCACAAGTCAATTAATGTGACACACCACATAAACAGAATTAAAAACAAAAATCACATGATCATCTCAATAGATGCAGAAAAAGCATTTGAGAAAATCCAGCATCCCTTTATGATTAAAATCCTCAGCAAAATAGGCATAAATGGGACATAACTTAAGACAATAAAAGCCATCTGTGAAAAACCCACAGCCAACATTATACTGAATAGGAAAAAAAGTTGAAAGAATTCCCTCTTATAACTGGAACAAGAAAAGGATGCCCACTTTCATCACTCATATTCAACATAGTACTGGAATTCCTAGCCAGAGCAATCAGACAAGAGAAAGAAATAAAGGGCATCCAAATCAGTAAAGAGGAAGTCATACAGTTGCTATTTGCTGATGACATGATCATATACCTAGAAAACCCTAAATACTCAGCCAAAAAACTCCTGGAACTAGTAAACAAATTCAACAAAATTTTAGGGTACTAAATCAATGTACACAAATCAGTAGCCCTGCTATACATCAACAGTGACCAAGCTGGGAATCAAATCAAGAACTCAATCCCTTTTGCAACAGCTGCAAAATTGTAAAATACTTAGGAAAATACTTATCCAAGGACATAAAAGATCTCTACAAGAAAAACTACAAAAACTCCTAAAAAAGTCATAGACAACACAAACAAATGAAAACACATCCCATGCTCATGGATGGGTAGAATCAATATTGTGAAAATGATTATACTGCCAAAAGCAATCTACAATAGAATTTGTAGATTTGATGGAAATAGAATTTCCATCAAAATACCACCATCATTCTTTACAGAACTAGAAAAAAATCATAAAGTTCATATGGATCAAGAAAAGAGCCCGCATAACCAAAGCAAGACTAAGCAAAAAGAACAAATCTGAAGGCATCACATTGCCCGACTTCAAACTATACTATAAGGCCATAGTCACGAAAACAGCATAGTACAGGTATAAAAACAGGCTTATACACCAATGGAATGAATAGAGAACCCCAAAATAAAGCCAAATACTTACAGGCAACTGATCTTTGACAAAGCAACCAAAAATATAAAGTGGGGAAAGGACACTCTATTCAACAAATGGTGCTGGGAGGCTTAGCAAACCACACATAGAAGAAAGAAACTGGATCCCTATCTGGCACTTTATACAAAAATTACCTCAAGATGGATCAAAGATTTAAACCTAAGACCTGAAATCATAAAAATTCTAGAAGATAACATTAGAAAAATACCTCCGGATATTGGCTTAGGCAAAATCTTCATGAACAAGAAACCAAAAGCAAACGCAACAATAACAAAAATAAATAGAAGGAACTTAACTAAAAAGCTTCTGCACAGCAAAATAAATAATCAACAGAGTAAACAGACAACCCAGAAAGTGGGAGAAAAATCTTTGTAATTTATACATCCAACAAAGGATTAATATCTAAAATCTTCAAGAAATGAACAAGTCAGCAAGAATGAAACAAACAATCCCATCGAAAAGTGGGCTAAGGACATGAATAGGCAATTCTCAAAAAAAGACACACAAATGACCAACAAACATATGAAAAAAAGCTGAACATCACTAATTATGAGAGAAATGCAAATCAAAACCACAATGCAATTCCACTTTACTCCAGCAAGAATGGCCACAATAAAAAAAAATAAATGAAAAATAAAAAATAATAGATGTTGGCAGGGATGTGGTGAAAAGGGAACACTTTTACACTGCTGGTGGGAATGCAAGCTAGTACAACTACTACAGAAAACAGTATGCAGATTCCTTACAGAACTGAAAATAAAGCTACCATTTGTTCCAGCGAACTCACTTCTGAGTATCTATTCAGAATATACCTGTATGTGTGTGTGCATACAATCCCACTTCGGGGTATCTCCTCAGAATATATATGTATGTGTGTTTGTGTGGCATATATATAGTACTAAATATAGTATTCCATGGTACACTACTCAGCTATAAAAAGGAATAAAATAATGGCATTTGCAGCAAGGTGGATGAAATTGGAGACCACTATTCTAAGTGAAGTAACTCAGGAATAGAAAACCAAACATTGCATGTTCTCATTGATAAGTGTAAGCTAAGCTATGAGGATGCAAATGCATACAAATGATACAGTGGACTTTGGCACTTGAGGAAAAGGTTGGGAAAGGCGTGCAAGATAAAATACTACACATCAGGTACAGTGTACACTGCTTGGGTGATGGGTGCACCAAAATCTCAGAAATAACCACTAAAGAATTTATTCATGTAACCAAATACCACCTGGTCCCCAAAAACCTATTGAAATAAAAAATAATAATAACATTTTGTAAAGCATTACAAATGAAACATCATTATCAATTGAACAAACATCAATTAAATTGAAAAGAGGAAATCAATAGAGAAAATCACAAAAACAAAAAGCTGGCTTTTCTGGTAAAGATTAATAAAACTGATAGTCCTCTAGGCATAATAAGTAGAAAAAATAATGAGAGAAGTCACAAATTGCTAGTATTAGACATGATAGAGTAGATATCACTATCAATTCCATGGATACTAAAACAATAATAAAGAAATCCTAGGAACAACTCTATGCCCACTAATTTGATAATCCAGATGAATGGGTCAAATCTTTTAAAGAAGTGATCTGCCAAACAAATAAAATGAAATAGAAAATCTGAGTAATCCTAAATCTGTTAATCAATAATTAATAAACTTTCAAAACAGAAAGCACCTGATTTAAATGGGTTTATTGCTTTAGTCTATCAAACATTTAATAAAGAAATGATTTTAATTCTCCATAATCTCTTTTAGAAGGCAGATGCAGATGGATTACTTTCTAACTCATTGCATGAAGTGAGCATTACCTTCAAAGGCATTACAAGAACAGAAAACTACAGGCCAATATCTTTCATGAAAATCGATTCAAAAGTCCTCAAAAAAATAGTAGCAAATTATATACCACAACCAAGTGAGATTTAAGCTAGGTAGACAATGTTGGTTCAATATTCAAATAATAATTAATGTAATCCATAACATTAAAAGGCTAAGAAAGACAAATTATGTGATTATAGCTACAGATACAAAAAATGACAAAACTCAACTCACATTCACAATAAAAACTCATAAAACTAGGAATAGAGAACAACTTCTTCAGCTTGGTAAATAGTATCTACAAAAACTATGCAGAAAACATCCTATTTATTGATGAGAAATGAGAAACCTTGCCACTAATATTAGAAAAAAGACAACAATTCCCCCTCTCATCACTCCTTTTGAACATTATACTGGAAGTCCTAGCTAATGCAATGACAAGAAAAGAAAACATTCATGTAAGTTGGAAAGAAAGAAAACCGTCTTTGTCACTTATGACGTGATTGGTTATGTAGAAAATCTGAAAGAATTGCCAAAAAAACTACCTCAAACTAAGTAATAATTTTCACAAGATTGCAAAATATAAGGTTAATATACAGAAGTCAATTGCTTTCTTACATACCAGCAACAGAGAAGTAGAATTTGAAATTTTAAGTGTAATACCATATACATTAGTATCCTCCAAAATAAAATACTTAGGTATTGTTAGATATTGTATTGCACTCATCAGGGTTCTCCAGATACACACACACACACACACACGCACACACACACACACAGAGAAAAAGAGAGTGAGAGAGAGAGAGAGAGAGAGAGAATCTCTTCCGGAAACACTCTCACAGGCATATCCAGAAATAATGATTTATTTCTGGATATGCCTGTGAGAGTGTTTCCAGAAATAATGATTTATTTCTGGATATGACATGTTGACATTCAAACTTCATCATCACAGGCATAAATCTATCAAAATATGTACAAATTCTATATTAAGCAAACTCTGATGATAAAATATACCAAAAAATAACTAAATAGAGAGATATTTTATTTTCATGAGTATGAAGACTCAATATTATCAAGATGTCAGTTATTTCCAAATTATCTATAGATTCATTGCCACTCCAGTTAAAATTCTAACAAGTTCTTACATGGATATCGACCAACTGATTTTAAAATTTATACAGAGACACAGAAAATCACGCAAAATTGAAAGAACAAGGTCAGAGGACTGATACCAACCAACTTCAAGACTTAAAAAGTTCAGTAATCAAGACAGTGTGGTATAGGCAAAAAAATTAACCAATATTTCAGGGAAACTACAAAAAAAAACCCAGAAATAAACTCACATTAACATAGGTTAACTGATCTTTTATAAAGCAGGAAAAACAGTTCAACGCAGAAAAAATGGTATTTTCAACAAATGATGCAGAACAACTCTATACCCACATGCCAAAAACTGAGTCCAGACACAGATTTTATATTCTTCGCAAAAATTAACTTAAAATGTATTATTGGTTATATAAAACAGAAACTATAAAACTAGAAAGTAATGTAAGAGAAAATCTACACGACCTTTGGTATGTTAATGACTTTTTAGATACAACACCAAAAGCAAGACAACATGAAAAAGTGGAAAATTTTGTCTTCATCAAACTTTAAAACTTCTGTTCTGTTAAAGACACTGTGAAAAAGAACAAGAAAACAAACCAGAGAGTGGGAGAAAATATTTGTAAAAGACACACCTGGGGGGGAGGAGCCAAGATGGCCGAATAGGAACAGCTCCGGTCTACAGCTCCCAGCGCGAGCGACGCAGAAGACGGGTGATTTCTGCATTTCCATCTGAGGTACCGTGTTCATCTCACGAGGGAGTGCCAGACAGTGGGCGCAGGTCAGTGGGTGAGTGCACCGTGCGCCAGCCAAAGCAGGGGCGAGGCATTGCCTCACTCGGGAAGCGCAAGGGGTCAGGGAGTTCCCTCTCCAGGGGTGACAGACAGCACCTGGAAAATCGGGCCACTCCTACCCGAATACTGTGCTTTTCCGACGGGCTTAGGAAACAGTGCCCCAGGAGAGTATAGCCCGCACCTGGCCCAGAGGGTCCTACGCCCACGGAGTCTCACTGATTGCTAGCACAGCAGTCTGAGATCAAACAGCAAGTCGGCAGCGAGGCTGGGGGAGGGGCGCCCGCCATTGCCCAGGCTCGCTTAGGTAAACAAAGCAGCCTGGAAGCTTGAACTGGGTGGAGCCCACCACAGCTCAAGGAGGCCTGCCTGCCTCTGTAGGCTCCACCTCTGGGGGCAGAGCACAGACAAACAAAAAGACAGCAGTAACCTCTGCAGACTTAAATGTCCCTGTCTGACAGCTTTGAGGAGAGCAGTGGTTCTCCCAGCACGCAACTGGAGATCTGAGAACGGGCTGACTGCCTCCTCAAGTGGGTCCCTGACCCCTGACCCCCAAGCAGCCTAACTGGGAGGCACCCCCCAGCAGGGGCAGACTGACACCTCACACGGCCGGCCAGGTACTCCAACAGACCTGCAGCTGAGGGTCCTGTCTGTTAGAAGGAAAACTAACAGAAAGGACATCCACACCAAAAACCCATCTGTACATCACCATCATCAAAGACCAAAAGTAGATAAAACCACAAAGATGGGGAAAAAACAGAGCAGAAAAACTGGAAACTCTAAAAAGCAGAGTACCTCTCCTCCTCCAAAGGAACGCAGTTCCTCACCAGCAACGGAACAAAGCTGGACGGAGAATGACTTTGACGAGCTGAGAGAAGAAGGCTTCAGACGATCAAATTACTCCGAGCTACGGGAGGATATTCAAACCAAAGGCAAAGAAGTTGAAAACTTTGAAAAAAATTTAGAAGAATGTATAACTAGAATAACCAATACAGAGAAGTGCTTAAAGGAGCTGATGGAGCTGAAAACCAAGGCTCGAGAACTACGTGAAGAATGCAGAAGCCTCAGGAGCCGATGCGATCAAATAGAAGAAAGGGTATCAGCCCTGGAAGATGAAATGAATGAAATGAAGCAAGAAGGGAAGTTTAGAGAAAAAAGAATAAAAAGAAACGAGCAAAGCCTCCAAGAAATGTGGGACTATGTGAAAGGACCAAATCTACGTCTGATTGGTGTACCTGAAAGTGACGGGGAGAATGGAAACAAGTTGGAAAACATTCTGCAGGATATTATCCAGGAGAACTTCCCCAATCTAGCAAGGCAGGCCAACATTCAGATTCAGGAAATACAGAGAACGCCACAAAGATACTCCTCGAGAAGAGCAACTCCAAGACACATAATTGTCAGATTCACCAAAGTTGAAATGAAGGAAAAAATGTTAAGGGCAGCCAGAGAGAAAGGTCGGGTTACCATCAAAGGGAAGCCCATCAGACTAACAGCGGATCTCTCAGCAGAAACCCAACAAGCCAGAAGAGAGTGGGTGCCAATATTCAACATTCTTAAAGAAAAGAATTTTCAACCCAGAATTTCATATCCTGCCAAACTAAGCTTCATAAGTGAAGGAGAAATAAAATACTTTACAGACAAGCAAATGCTAAGAGATTTTGTCACCACCAGGCCTGCCCTAAAAGAGCTCCTGAAGGAAGCACTAAACATGGAAAGGAACAACTGGTACCAGCCACTGCAAAATCATACTGAAATGTAAAGACCATCGAGACTAGGAAGAGACTGCATCAACTAACGAGCAAAATAACCAGCTAACATCATAATGACAGGATCAGATTCACACATAACAATATTAACTTTAAATGTAAATGGACTAAATGCTCCAATTAAAAGACACAGACTGGCAAATTGGATAAAGACTCAAGACCCATCAGTGTGCTGTATTCAGGAAACCCATCTCACGTGCAGAGACACACATAGGCTCAAAATAAAAGGATGGAGGAAGATCTACCAAGCAAATGGAAAACAAAAAAAGGCAGGGGTTGCAATCCTAGTCTCTGATAAAACAGACTTTAAACCAACAAAGATCAAAAGAGACAAAGAAGGCCATTACATAATGGTAAAGGGATTAATTCAACAAGAAGAGCTAACTATCCTAAATATATATGCACCCAATACAGGAGCACCCAGATTCATAAAGGAAGTCCTGAGTGACCTACAAAGAGACTTAGACTCCCACACATTAATAATGGGAGACTTTAACACCCCACTGTCAACATTAGACAGATCAACGAAACAGAAAATCAACAAGGATACCCAAGAACTGAACTCAGCTCTGCACCAAGGGGACCTAATAGACATCTACAGAACTCTCCACCCCAAATCAACAGAATATACATTTTTTTCAGCACCACACCACACCTATTCCAAAATTGACCATGTACTTGGAAGTAAAGCTCTCCTCAATAAATGTAAAAGAACAGAAATTATAACAAACTATCTCTCAGATCACAGTGCAATCAAGCTAGAACTCAGGATTAAGAATCTCACTCAAAACCACTCAACTACGTGGAAACTGAACAACCTGCTCCTGAATGACTACTGGGTACATAACGAAATGAAGGCAGAAATAAAGATGTTCTTTGAAACCAACGAGAACCAAGACACAACATACCAGAATCTCTGGGATGCATTCAAAGCAGTGTGTAGAGGGAAATTTATAGCACTAAATGCCCACAAGAGAAAGCAGGAAAGATCCAAAATTGACATCCTAACATCACAATTAAAAGAACTAGAAAAGCAGGAGCAAACACATTCAAAAGCTAGCAGAAGGCAAGAAATAACTAAAATCAGAGCAGAACTGAAGGAAATAGAGACACAAAAAACCCTTCAAAAAATCAATGAATCCAGGAGCTGGTTTTTTGAAAGGATCAACAAAATTGATAGACCGCTAGCAAGATTAATAAAGAAAAAAAGAGAGAAGAATCAAATAGATGCAATAAAAAATGATAAAGGGGATATCACCACCGATCCCACAGAAATACAAACTACCATCAGAGAATAGTACAAACACCTCTACGCAAATAAACTAGAAAATCTAGAAGAAATGGATAAATTCCTCAACACATACACCCTCCCAAGACTAAACCAGGAAGAAGTTGAATCTCTGAATAGACCAATAACAGGAGCTGAAATTGTGGCAATAATCAATAGCTTACCAACCAAAAAAAGTCCAGGACCAGACGGGTTCACAGCCGAATTCTACCAGAGGTACAAGGAGGAGCTGGTACCATTCCTTCTGAAACTATTCCAATCAATAGAAAAAGAGGGAATCCTCCCTAACTCATTTTATGAGGCCAGCATCATCCTGATACCAAAGCCTGGCAGAGACACAACAAAAAAAGAGAATTTTAGACCAATATCCTTGATGAACATTGATGCAAAAATCCTCAATAAAATACTGGCAAACAGAATCCAGCAGCACATCAAAAAGCTTATCCACCATGATCAAGTGGGCTTCATCCCTGGGATGCAAGGCTGGTTCAATATATGCAAATCAATAAACGTAATCCAGCATATAAACAGAACCAAAGTCAAAAACCACATGATTATCTCAATAGATGCAGAAAAGGCCTTTGACAAAATTCAACAACCCTTCATGCTAAAAACTCTCAATAAATTAGGTATTGATGGGTCGTATCTCAAAATAATAAGAGCTATTTATGACAAACCCACAGCCAATATCATACTGAATGGGCAAAAACTGGAAGCATTCCCTTTGAAAACTGGCACAAGACAGGGATGCCCTCTCTCACCACTTCTATTCAACATAGTGTTGGAAGTTCTGGCCAGGGCAATTAGGCAAGAGAAGGAAATAAAGGGTATTCAATTAGGAAAAGAGGAAGTCAAATTGTCCCTGTTTGCAGATGACATGATAGTATATCTAGAAAACCCCACTGTCTCAGCCCAAAATCTCCTTAAGCTGATAAGCAACTTCAGCAAAGTCTCAGGATACAAAATCAATGTACAAAAATCACAAGCATTCTTATACACCAATAAGAGACAAACAGAGAGCCAAATCATGAGTGAACTCCCATTCACAATTGCTTCAAAGAGAATAAAATACCTAGGAATCCAACTTACAAGGGATGTGAAGGGCCTCTTCAAGGAGAACTACAAACCACTGCTCAAGGAAATAAAAGAGGATACAAACAAATGGAATAACATTCCATGCTCATGGGTAGGAAGAATCAATATCATGAAAATGGCCATGCTTCCCAAGGTAATTTACAGATTCAATGCCATCCCCATCAAGTTACCAATGACTTTCTTCACAGAATTGGAAAAAACTACTTTAAGGTTTATATGGAACCAAAAAAGAGCCCGCATCGCCAAGTCAATCCTAAGCCAAAAGAACAAAGCTGGAGGCATCATGCTACCTGACTTCAAACTATACTACAAGGCTACAGTAACCAAAACAGCATGGTACTGGTACCAAAACAGAGATATAGATCAATGGAACAGAACAGAGCCGTCATAAATAATGCCACATATCTACAACTATCTGATCTTTGACAAACCTGACAAAAACAAGAAATGGGGAAAGGATTCCCTATTTAATAAATGGTGCTGGGAAAACTGGCTAGCCATATGTAGAAAGCTGAAACTGGATCCCTTCCTTACACCTTATACAAAAATCAATTCAAGATGGATTAAAGACTTAAATGTTAGACCTAAAACCATAAAAACCCTAGAAGACAACCTAGGCAATACCATTCAGGACATAGGCATGGGCAAGGACTTCATGTCTAAAACACCAAAAGCAATGGCAACAAAAGCCAAAATTGACAAATGGGATCTAATTAAACTAAAGAGCTTCTGCACAGCAAAGGAAACTACCATCAGAGTGAACAGGCAACCTACAAAATGGGAGAAAATTTTCGCAACCTACTCATCTGACAAAGGGCTAATATCCAGAATCTATAATGAACTCCAACAAATTTACAAGAAAAAAACAAACAACCCCATCAAAAAGTGGGCGAAGGACATGAACAGACACTTCTCAAAAGAAGACATTTATGCAGCCAAGAAACACATGAAAAAATGCTCACCATCACTGGCCATCAGAGAAATGCAAATCAAAACCACAATGAGATACCATCTCACACCAGTTAGAATGGCAATCATTAAAAAGTCAGGAAACAACAGGTGCTGGAGAGGATGTGGAGAAATAGGAACACTTTTACACTGTTGGTGGGACTGTAAACTAGTTCAACCCTTGTGGAAGTCAGTGTGGGGATTCCTCAGGGATCTAGATCTAGAAATTCCATTTGACCCAGCCATCCCATTACTGGGTATATACCCAAAGGACTATAAATCATGCTGCTATAAAGACACATGCACAGGTATGTTTATTGCGGCATTATTCACAATAGCAAAGACTTGGAACCAACCCAAATGTCCAACAATGATAGACTGGATTAAGAAAATGTGGCACATATACACCATGGAATACTATGCAGCCATAAAAAATGATGAGTTCACGTCCTTTGTAGGGACATGGATGAAATTGGAAATCATCATTCTCAGTAAACTATCGCAAGAACAAAAAACCAAACACTGCATATTCTCACTCATAGGTGGGAATTGAACAATGAGAACACATGGACACAGGAAGGGGAACATCACACTTCGGGGACTGTTGTGGGGTGGGGGGAGGTGGTAGGGATAGCATTGGGAGATATACCTAATGCTAGATGACGAGTTGGTGGGTGCAGCGCACCAGCATGGCACATGTATACATATGTAACTTACCTGCACGTTGCGCACATGTACCATAGAGCCTAAAGTATAATAATAATAATAATAAAAAGAAAAAAAAAAAAAGACACACCTGATAAAGGACTGTTATACAAAATATTCAAAGATCTTTAAAACTCAGCAATAAAAAATAAACGATTCAATTAAAAAATAGGCAAAAGACTTGAACAGACAGGACACCAAAAAAAAGATATACAAATGGAAAATATGCGTTTGAAAAGATGCTCAATATCACATCATTATGTAATTGCAAGTTAAAACAACAGTGAAATACTACTACATACTTATTAGAATGAGCAAAGCCCAAAATACTAAATACTTTAAACGCAAGTGAGAATATGAAGCAATAGTAACTCTTCATTGCTGGTTGGAAATTAAAACAGTATAGCCATTTTGGAAGAAAGTTTGCCAGGTTCTTACAAAATTAAACCTACCATCACCATACGATCCAACAGTCATGCTCCTGAGTATTTACACAAATAAGCTGAAAGCTTATGTCCACATAAAGATCAGCACCCAGACATTTTTAACAGCTTTATCATAATTGCCAAAACTTGGAAGCAATAAAGTTGTTTTTTCAGTAGGAGAATGGATAAATAATGTGTGGCAGATCCAGGCAATAAAATATTGTTCAGAAGTTTTTTAAAAAAATAAGCTATCAAACCATGAAAATGCATGGAAGAACAGAACCTAAAATGCATAAAACTAAATGAATGAAGGTAATCTGAGAAGTCTCCAAACTGTGTGATTCTGAATATATGACGTTCTGGGAAAGGCAAAGCTATGGAGATAGTTAAAGGATCAGGATTCACCAGAGATTTGTTGGAATGCAGGGATAAATAGGCAGAGCGCAAATAATTTTTAGGGTAGTGAAACTACTCTATGTTACTACAACGATGGACACATGTAATTATAGATCTGTCAAAGCCCATATGCACAACAGCAAGAGAAAATCCTAATGTCAACTATGGACTTTGGGTGATAATGAAGTGTCAACATAGGTTAATCAATTATAACAAATGTCCCACTCTGATGTGGGATAGTGACATTGGAAGAGTTTGTGTTTGTAGGGGATAGGAGGTATTTGGGAAAATTGTACTTTCCACTCAGTTTTACTTTGAACAAAAAACTCCGATAAAATAAAGTCTATTAGAATGTTTTACATCTTTGGACTCTAAAACCTAAAGTCACATTACTTATTAAAATTGACTTCTCATATTTAACCTCCAATTCAAATATGCTATCTTTCATTTCATTGAATTTGAGCTTAAGTAAGCCATTGCAGAGCTTTGTGAGATTTACAGTCTGTGGTCAGTAAGAAAGATAAAAGTTTTATAAAATGCCTACAAAAGCCCATCATTGTGTTTTATGAGAGATGAAATGAGCACTTTGGTCACTATCACTGACTTCAGGAAATCAGAAGATGATAAGAGTCTTGGTGAGAGAAGAGACATGTGTAACCATTGTTCATATTTGGGGTATCCTGATGAAAAGAGATGGATAGAGTTCTTTACCTCAAAGAGGGAAAATTTTAAAAAGGAGTTGTTACCATTGTCTGAACTATCTGTGCAGCTAAAACTGCTGTGTAAAATGAATCTATAAAAATTTTACTTAAGCTTATTTATGCTTGTGTAAATGATGAATATGCTCCTTCCAATACACAAAAGAAAGCTTAAATTTGTTAGAATGTTTTATTTGTTATAGACATTATTTTTCAAGCAATTCTACTTCCACAGAAAAATTGAGCAAATAGTACAGAGAGGTCCCACGTATTCTCTCTCCTTACTTACCCCGATTTTTTGAAACTTTTCTTGGGTTCATAGTAGGTGTATATACTTATGGAGTACATGACATATTTTGATACAGGTGTGCAAAGTGAAATAAGCACATCATGGAGAATGGGGTATTTATCCCCTCAAGAATTTATCCTTTGAGTTTCAAACAATGCACTTGCACTCTTTATTTTAACATGTACAATTAAGTAATTTTTGACAATAGTGACTTTGTGGTGTTGTTAAATAGGAGGTCTTACTCATTCTTTTTGTTGTACCAATTAACCATTTCCACCACCCACCCCAGCCCACCACTACACTTCCTAGCCTATGATATCCACCCTTCCACTCTTTAAGTCTGAGTTCAATTGTTTTGATTTTTAGATAAATAAATGAGAACATGTGATGTTTGTCTTTCTGTGCCTGGCTTATTTCACGTAACATAATGAACTCCAGCTCCATCCATATTGTTGCAAATGACTGGATCTCATTTTTTGTGTATATGTACCACATTTTCTTTACTTAATCATCTGTTGATGGATGCCTGCATTGTTTCCAAATTTTAGCTATGGTAAACAGTGCTGAAAGAAATAGGAGTGCAGTACCTCTTCAATACACTGATGTCCGTTCCTTTGAGTATATACCTAACACTGGGATAACTGGTTCATATGGTAACTCAATTTTTGTGTTTTTGAGGAAACTTCAAACTGTTCTCCATAGTGGATGTACTGATTTAACTTCCCATCAACAGTGTACGAGGGTTCCCTTTTCTCCACATTCTCACCAGCATTTGTTATTGCCTATCTTTTGGATATAAGCCATTTTACCTGGGGTGAGATGATACATCATTGTAGTTTTGATTTCCATTTCTTTGATGGTCAATGATGTTGAGTACCTTTTCATATGCCTATTTGCCATTTGTATGTCTTGTTTTGAGGTATGTTTATTCAAATATTTTGTCCATTTTTGATAAGATTATTAGACTTTTTCTTATAGAGTTGTTTAATCTCTGTATATATTCTCATTATTAATCCCTTTTTAGATGTGTAGTGTGCAAGTATTTTCTCTCATTCTGTGGGTCGTTTCTTCACTTTTTATTGTTTTCTTTGATGTTCAGAAGCTTTTTAACTTGATATAATTCCATTTGTCCATTTTTGTTTTGGTTGCCTATGCTTGTAGGGTATTGCTCAAAAACATTTTGCCCATAGCAATGTCCTGAAGATATTCTCCAATGTTTTCTTGCAGTCGTTTTATAGTTTGAGGTCTTATATTTAAGGCTTTAATCCATTTGAAACTTTTTTTGTATATGAGAGGAGATATAGGTCTAGTTTCATTACTCTGAATATGGATATAAAATTTTCTCAGCACCATTTATTGAAGAGACTTTCTTTTCCCTGGTGTTTGTGCTTGATACATTTGTCTTTGTTGTTGTTGTTGTTATATTTGACACCTTTGTAAAAAACGAATTCATTGTACGTGTGCCGATTTTCGTCCAGGTTCTTTTTTCTGTTCCATTGGTCTATGTGTCTGTTTGCATGCCAGTACCATGCTCTTTTGGTCACTATAGCTCTGTAGTAAAATTTGAAGTGAGGTAAGGTGATTCCTCCTTTTTTGTTCTTTTTGCTTAGAATAGCCTGGGCTATTCTGGGCCTTTTGTGATTCCGTATAAATTTCAGAATTTTTTTTCTATTTCTGTGAAATATGTACTTGGTGTTTTGATGGAAATTTCAATGAATATGAAGATCGTTTTTGGTAGCATGGACATTTTAACAATATTAATTCTTCCAATTCATGAACATGGAATATTTTTTCCATTTTTGGTGTCCATTTCAATTTCTTTCATCATTGTTTTATAGTTTTCATTATAGAGATTTTTCCCTTCTTTAGTTAATTCCCAGGTATTTAATTTTATGTGTGACTAATGTAAATGCGATTAAGTTTTCATTTCTTTTTCACATTGTTTACTGTTGTCATACAGAAATGCTACAGATTTTTATGTGTTGATTTTGTATCTTGCAATTTTACTTAATTTATCAGTTCTAAAATTTTCTTGTGGAATCTCTAGTTTTTTTCAAATATATGATAATATTATCTGCAAACAAGGATAATTTGACTTCTTCATTTCCAATTTGGATTCCCTTTACATCTTCCTCTTGTCTAATTTTTCTAGCTAGGACTTCCAGTACTATGTTGAATAACAATGGTGACAGTGGGCATTCTTGTCATTTTCCAGGTTTTAGAAGAGAGGCTTTCAGTTTGCTCACATTTAGTAAGATACTAGTTGTGGGTCTGTCATATGTGGTTTTAATTATGTAGAGAGATGTTTCTTCTAGCCCCAGTTTTTTCAGGGTTCTTATTATGGAGGGATGCTGAATTTCATCAAATGCTCTTTTAGTATCAATTGAATGATCTGATATGGTTTTTTTCCTTCGTTCTGTTGATATAATGTATCACATTAATTGATTTGCATATGTTGGCCTATCCTTGCATCCCAGGGATAAATCCCACTTGGTCATGAAGAATGATATTTCTACTGTACTACTGAGTTTGATTTGCTAATATTTTGTCGAGAATTTTTGCATTGATATTCATTAGACACATTGGCTTGTAATTTCCTCTCTTTTATGTGTCTTTGTCTGGTATTGGTATCAGGGTTATATTGGCCTCATAGAATGAGTTTGGCAGTATTTCCTCCTCTGTTTTTCAGAATCATTTGAGTAAGATTGGTATTGATTCTTCTTTAAATGTATGATAAAATTCAGTAGTGAAGCCCTCAGCTACTGGCTTTTCTTTACTGGGAGACATTGTGTTATGGCTTCGATCTCATTACTTGGTATTGATCTGTTCAAGTTTTAGATTTCTTCCTGGTTTAATCTTGGTAGGTTGTGTGTATCCAACATTTTGCCTATTTCTTCTAGATTTTTCAAATTCGTCAGCATATAGTTGCTCATATTAGCCACTAGTGAGCCTTTGAATTTCTGCACTATCATTTGTAATGTATCCTTTTTCATTTCTGATTTTATTTATTTAGATCTTCTCTCTTTTTTTCTTAGTCTTGCTATAGGTTTGTCAACTTTGTTTAACTTTTCAAAAAAACACCTATTTCATTCATCTTTTGCATTTATTTCCTTTCAATTTCATTTATTTCTACTCTGATATTCATTGTTCCTTTTTTCTACTAATTTTAGATTGTGTTTGGTCTTGCTTTTCTCTTTCTTTGAGATGCCTCATTAGATTGTTTTCTGAAGGTTTTTTTTTTTTTAATGTGGGCACTTATAGCTGTAAACATCTCTCTTAGTATTTCTTTTTCTGTATTGCACAGGTTTTGGTGTGTTGTGGTTCCATTATAATTTGTTTCGGAATTGTTTTTTCAGTTTCCTTCTTAATTGCTTCATTAACCCACTGGCCATTCAGGAGCATATTGTTTAATATACAAGTATTTGGATAGTTTCCAAAATTCCTCCTGTTATTAATTTCTAGTTTTATTCTATTGTGATCAGAGAATATATTTCATATTATTTCAATTTTTGGAATGTTTTAAGACCTGTTTTGTGACTTAAAACAGAGGAGCAAAGTTAAGCTGTACAGTATTTACTAATTTTGTTCTTGCTTGTTTGTTTGTGCAAAAAGTATTAAGTTGTTATCAGGTTAAAATAATAGGTAATAAGAGAATATGTGCAAGCCTCATGATAACTTCAAACCAAAAAAAATAGAAATAAAAATAGTGGATATCCAAAAAATAAAAAGCAATAAACTATATCTTATCACCAGAGAAAATCATCTTCACTAGAGGAATACAGGTATATGCTTGAGAACAATCCATGTGCTGAAGAAAAGAATATATATCCTTCTGCTCTAGAATGAAATGTGCTGTAAATATTTATTAGATTCATTTGGTCTATTATGCAGATTAATTTTGATTTTTTTAAATTTTATGTCTTGAAGATCTGTCCAATACTGAAAGTAGGTTGTTGAATTATCCAGCTATTGTTGTATTGGGACCTATCTCTCTCTTTCTCTCTAATAATGTTTGCTTTATAAATGTGGGTGCTTCAAGTTTGGGTGCATATATATTTAAAATTGCTATATTTTCTTGCTGAATTGACTTCCTTATCATTTATAGTGGACTATTTGTTTCTTCTCATCAGTTTTGTTTTAAAATCTATTTTGTCTCCTATTAAGTATAGCAACTCTTGCTCTTTTTTTGGTTTCTACTTGCATGAGATATCTTTTTCCATCCCTTTATTTTCAGTCTATGTGTATCTTTACAAGTGAGGTGTGTTTCTTGCAGGCCACAGATCAATGGGTCTTGTTTGAACGTCCATTCAGCCAATTTATGTCTTTTGATTGGAGAGTTTATTCTATTTATGTATAATGATATTATTGATAGTTAAGTACTTACTCCTGACATTTTGTTGTTTATTTTCTCGTCTTCTCTTTCTGCTTTATTTCCTTCTTGTCTTTCTCTGGTGAAAGTGATTTTCTCTGGTGATATGATATAGTTTATTGCGTTTTACCTTTTGTGTATCCATTGTATTTACTTATTTTGGTTTGAATTTGCCATGAGGCTTGCAAATATTCTCTTATAACACATTATTTTCATGTAATAACAACTTAATACTACTTGCACAAACAAGCAAAAACAAAATTAATAAACACCCTACACCTTAATTTTGCTCCTCTGCTGTTTAACATTTTTTTGTTTATATTCGTATATTATTGTACTATGTCTTGCAAAGTTGTTGTATTTGTTGTTTTTGATTGGTTCATTGCTTATGCTTAGGATAAGAGTAGTTTACACATCACAGTTACAGTGTTATAATATTCTCTGTTTTTCAGTTAACTGTTACCAGTGAGCTTTGTACCTTCAGATGATTATTTATTGCTCATTAATGTCATTTTCTTTCTTATTGAAGTAATCCCTTTAGCATTTTTTTCTAGGATAGGTCTTGTATTAATAAAATCCCTCAGTTTTTCTTTTTTTTTCTGGGAAAGTCTCCATTTCTTCTTCAGGTTCAAAGGATACTTTTTGCCAGATATACTATTCTGGGTAAAAGCATTTTTCCTTTAGCACTTTAAAAATTTCATGCTGTTCACTCCTGACCTGTAAGGTTTCCACTGAAAATTCTTCTGCCAAATGTGTTGGAGCTCCTTTGTATGTTATTTGTTTCTTTCTTTTTTTTTTTTTTTTTGCTACTTTTAGAATCTTTTCTTTATTCTTGACTTTGGAAGCTTGGTTATTAAAGGCCTTGAGGTAGTCGTTTTTAGGTTAAGTCTGATTGGTGTTGTATAATCTTGTACTTGAATGTTGATATTATCTTTCTCTAGGTTTAGGAAGTTCTTTGTTATTATCTGTTTGAACAAATTTTCTATCCCTGTTTTTTTCCTCTATCTCCTCTTTTAAGGTCAATAACCCTAAAAAAACTTCTATTTTAGTTTTAGGGGTATACATGTGAAGTTTTGTTACGTAGGTAATCTTAGGTCATAGGAGTTTGCTGCAAAGAGTATTTTATCACCCAGGTGTTAAGTCCAGTACTCTATAGTTATACTTTCTGCTTTTCTCCCTCCTCCCACCCTCCACTCTCAAGTAAACACCAGTGTCTGTTGTTACCTTTATTTCGTTCATGAGTTCTCACTATTTAGCTCCCTAAGTGACAAAATGCAATATTTGGTTTTCTGTTGCTGCATTAGTTTGCTAAGAATAATAGCCTATAGCTCTATGCATGTTCCTACAAATGATATGTTCTTGTTTTTTAAATGGTTGCATTGTATTTTATGGGGTATATGTACCACATTTTCTTTATCCAATTTGTCATTGATGGGCATTTAGGTTGATTTCATGTCTTTGTTATTGTGAATCGTGCTGCAATAAATATTTACATACATGTGTCTTTGTAGTAGAATGATTATATTCCTCAGGGTATATAGCCAGTAATGGAATTGCTGAGTCAAATGGTAAATTATTCTTTTAGCTCTTTTAGGAATTGCCATATTTCTTTCTGCAAGGGTTGAACTACTTTACACTCCCACCAAAAGGGGATAAGCAATCCTTTTCCTCCACAACCTTAGCAGCATCCGTTATTTTTTTGACTTTGTAGTAATAGCCATTCTGACTGGTGTGAGATGGTATCTCATTGTGGTTTTGACTTGTATTTATCTGAGAATCAGTGATATTGAGCTTTTTTATATGCTTTTTAGCCCTATGTATATCTTTTGAAAAGTGTTGTTTGATCACTTTTAAATGGGGTTGCTTGTTTTGCTCTTGTAAATTTGTTTAAGTTCCTTATAGATGCTGGATATTAGATTTCTGTTGGATGCATAGTTTGCAAATATACTCTCCCATCTATGGCTTGTTTATTTACTCTGTTAATAGTTTCTTTTCTTGTGCAGAAGCTCTTATATTAATTAGAACCCATTTTTAAATTTTTGCTTTTGTTTCAATTGCTTTTAGTGTTTTTGTCATAAAATCTTTGCCTATTTCTATGTAGAAAATGATGTTGCCTAGGTTGTCTTCCAGGGTTTTTATAGCTTTGAGTTTTACATTTAAGTCTTTAATCTATCTTGAGTTAATTTTTGTATATGGTGTAAGGAAGGGGTCCAGTTTCAATCTCATGCATATGACCAGCCAGTTTTCTCAGCACTATTTATTGAACATAGACTATTTTCTCATTTTTTATCACCTTTCTGAAAGATCAGGTGGTCATAGGTGGGTGGCCTTATTTCTCTTCTCTCTATTCTGTTCTTTTGATCGATGTGTCGATTTTTGTACCAGTACTATGCTGTTTTGGTTACTGTAGCCCTGTACTATAGTTTGAAGTCAGGTAATGTGATGCCTCCAGCTTTTTCTTTTTGCTTAGGATTTCCTTGATTTTTGAAGCTCCTTTTTGGTTTCGTGTGAAACTTTAAAATAGTTTTTTTTTCTAGTTCTGTTAAGAATCTTGTTGGTAGTTTGATAAGAATAGCATTTAGTTTGCAAATTGCTTTGGACAGTGTGATCATTTTAATTATATTGATTCTTCATATCCATGGACAAGGGATGTATTTCCCTTTGCTTGTGTCTTCTCTGATTGCTTTGAGAAGTGTTTTATAAGTCTCATTGTAGAGATCTTTCACTCCCATGGTTAGGTGTATTCCTACAAATTTTATTTTTTGTGCATGTGGAAATTGTGAAAGGATTTCCTTCCTGATTTGGCTCTCAGCTTGGCTGTTGATGGCATATAGGACTGTGTATCAGTCTGTCCTCAGGCTGCTAATAAAGACATAGGTGAAATTGGGTAATTTATAAAGGAAGAAAGTTTAATGAACTCAAAGTTCCACATGGCAGGGGAGGCCTCACAATCATGGCAGAAAGTAAAGGAGAAGCAAAGGCAAGTCTTACATGGTGGGAGGCAAGAGAGCTGTGTAGGGAAATTCCCCTTTATATAACAATCAGACCTTATAAGACGTATTCATAATTTCAATAACAGCACAGAAAAGATCTGCCTCCATGACTTAATTACTTCCCAACAGGTCCCCACATGACATGTAGGAATTCTGGGAGCTAGGATTCAAATTGAGATTTGGATGGAGACACAGCCAAACCATAGTATTCCACCCCTGGCACCTCCCACATCTCATATTTTCATATTTCAAAACTAGTCATGTCTTCCCAACAATCCCCCAATGTTTTAACTCATTTCGTCATTAACTCAAAATCCACAGTCCAAAGTCTAATCTGAGACAAGGCAAGAGTTATGAGCCTGTAAAATCCAAAGCAAGTTAGTTACTTCCTAGATACAGTGGGGGTACAGGCATTAGGTAAATATACCCATTCCAGATGGGAGAAATTGGCCAAAATGAAGGGACTACAGGCCCAATACAAGTCTGAAGTACAGCAGGGCAGCCAAATCTTAAAGCTCCAAAATGATCTCCTTTGACTCCATGTCTCACATCCAGGTCACACTGATGCAAGAAGTGAGCTCTCATGGCCTTGGGCAGCTCTGCCCCTGTGGCTTTGCAGAGTACAGCCTCAATCCCAGCTGCTTTCATGGGCTGTATTGAGTGTCTGAGGTTTTTCCAAGGGCACAGTACAAGCTATCAGTGGATCTACCATTCTGGGGTCTGGAGGATAGTGGCCATCTTCTCACAGCTCCACTAGGCAGTGCCACAGCGGGATCTCTCTGTGTGGGCTCCAACCCCATACTTCCCTTCTGCACTGCTGCAACAGAGGTTCTCTATGAGGGCTTCACCCCTGCGGCAGACTTTGGCATGGACATTCAGGCATTTGCATGCATATCCTGAAATCTAGGCAGCAGTTTCCAAACTTCAATTCTTTACTTTTGTGTACCCACAGGGCAGACACCGCATGGAAGCCAACAAGGCTTCGGCCTTGAACCTTCTGAAGCAACAGCCTGAGCTCTACATTGGGCCCTTTTAGCCACAACTAAGAAGCAGGTCACAAAGTCCCAAGATTCGACAAAACAGCAAGGCCCTGGGCCTGACTCACGAAACCATTTTTTCCTCCTAGGCCTCCAGTCCTGTGGTGCGAGGGTTTGTTGTAAAGATCTGTGACATAACTTGGAGACATTTTCTCCATTGTCATGGTGATTAATTTTTGGCACTTCGTTACTTATGCAACTTTCTGCAGCCAGCTTAAATTTCTCCTCAGAAAATGAATTTTTCTTTTCTATCACATCATCAGGCTGCAAATTTTCTGAACTTTTATGCTCTACTTCCTTTTAAACATAAGTTCCAATTCCAAGCCATATCTTTGTGAATACTTTAAACTGAATGCTTTTATAGCACCCAAGTCACATTTTGAATGCTTTGCTGCTTAGAAATTTCCTCCACCAGACACCCTAAATCATCTCTCTCAAGTTCAAAGTTTCACAAATCTCAAAGGCAAGGGCAAAATGCTGACAGTCTCTTTGCTAAAACATAGCAAGAGTCACTTTTGCTTCAGTTTCCAACAAGTTTCTCATCTCCATCTAAGACCACTTCAGCCTGGACTTTATTGTCATTATAACTAACAACATTTTGGTCAAAGCCATTCAGCAAGTTTCTTGGAAGTTCCAAACTTTCCCACATCTTCCTGTCCTCTTCTACGCTCTTCAAACTGTTCTATCTTCTGCCTGTTACCCAGTTTCAAAGTTGTTTGCACATTTTTGGATATCTTTATAGCAACACCCCACTCCTGGTACCAATTTAATGTATTAGTTGGTTATCACACTGCTAATAAAGATACATTTGAGACTCAGTAATTTATTTAAAAAAATAATGGTTTAATGGACTCATAGTTCCATATGGCCAGGGAGGCCTCACAATCATGGAGGGAGACAAAGGAGAAGCAAAAGCCCATCTTACATGGAGAAGCAAAAGCCCATCTTACATGGCATCAGGCAAGAGAGCTTGCATAGGGAAACACCCCTTTGTAAAACCATTAGATCTCGTGAGACTTATTCACTAACACAAGAACAGCATAAGAAAGATCCACCCCTGTGATTTAATTACTTTCCACTGGGTCCCTCCCATGACATGTGGGAATTATGGGAGCTACAATTCAAGAGGAGATTTGAGTGGGGACACAGCCAAACTGTGTCAGACTGCTAGTGACTTTTGTATCTTGACATTGGATCTTGCAGCTATGCTGAGGAGCTTTTTTTGTTTGTTTGTTTGTTTCACCTGAAAAAGCTTTTGGGGTTTTCCAGAATAGAATCATGTCATCTACAAACTGGGATAGTTTGACTTCCTCTCTTCATATTTGGGTGGACTTTACTTCTTTCTCTTCCCTGATTGCTCTGGCTAAAACTTCCCATACTATGTTAAATAAAAGTGGTGAGAGAGGGCGTCCTTGTCTCCTGCCAGCTTTCAAGGGGAATGCTTTCACCTTTTGCCCATTCACTATGCTGTTGGCTGTGGGTTTGTCATAGATGCCTCTTATTATTTTGATGCATTTTTAATACCTAATTTATTGACAATTTTTAACATAAAAAGATTTTGAATTATGTCAAAAGTCTTTTTTGCATATATTGAGATTATCACGTGGAGCTTGTCATAAGTTCTGATTATGTGATGAATCATGTTTATTGGTTTGTGTATGATGAATCAATCTTGCATGTCAGGGATGAAGCCTACTTTATTATAAATTAGCTTGTCAGATTAGCTTCTTGATGTGCTGCTAGATTTAGATGGCAAATATTTCATTGAGCGTTTTTGCAAGAATATTGTCCTGTGGGGTATTTTTGTCACTGTTGGGATGTCTCTGCCAGGTTTTGGTCTAAGGATAATGCTGGCCTCATAGAATAAATTGGAAAAGAGTCCCTCCTCCTCATTTTTTTGGGATAATTTCAGTAGGAATAATACCGGGTCTTTATACATCTGGTAGAATTTGACTGTAAATCTATAAGACATTGGGCATTTTTTGATTGATAAGCTATTTGTTACTGAATCAACTTCAGAGCTTATTACTGGTCTGTTCAGGGCATCAGTTTCTTATTGGTTCAGTCTTAGGAGGATGCAGATTTCCAGAAATTTAGCCATCTCCTATAGGTTTTCCAGTTTATGTGCATAGAGGTGTTCATGGTGGTTTCTGATGCATCCATTTGGTCCAATATTGAGCTCAGATCCTGAATATATTTATTAATTTTCTGCCTCAATGATCTATCTGATACTGTCAGTGTAGTATTGAAGTCTCTCACTATTATTGTGTGGGAATTTATGTCTCTTTGTAGGTCTCTAACATCTTTCTTTATAAATCTGTGGGCTCCTGTGTTGGGTGTATAGAGATTTAGCATAGATAAGTCTTCGTGTTGAATTGAACTTTTTATCATTATGTAATGCCCTTCTTTGTCGTTTTTGATCACTGGCTGAAGTCTGTTTTGTCTGAAATTAGGATGTTAACCCTTGCTTTTATTCTGTTTTTCATTAGCTTGGTAGACTTTTCTCCATTCTGTTATTTTGAGCCTGTGGGTGTTATTATGTGTGAGATGAGTCTCTTCAAGGCAGCATAACATTGAGTCTTGCTTTTTTATCCAGTTTGCCACTCCTTGCCTTTTAAGTGAGGCATTTAGCCAATTTACATTTAAGGTTAGTATTGATATGTGTAAATTTGATTTTGTCACTGTGTTGTTAGATAATTATGCTGGCTTGTTTGTGTGGTTGCTTTATAATGTCACTTGTCTGTGTATTTAAGTGTGTTTTTCTATTAGCTGGTAGTGGTCTTTCTCTATTTAGTACTCCTTTCAAGATCTCTTGTAAGGCAGGTCTGGTGGGGAAAAAAAAGTTTCTCAAAATTTGCTTATCTGGAAAAGATCCTATTTCTCCTTCACTTATGAAGCTTTGTTTGCCTTGATATAAACGTTTTGATTGAATTTTTTTTTTAAGAATGTTGAATATACACCCCATTTCTCTTCTGGTTTGTAGCATTTCAGCTGAGAGATCTGCTGCTAGCTTGATGGGGTTCCCTTTTAAGGTGATCTTCCCTTTTTCTTTAACTGGCTTCAACATTCTGTCTGTTATTTTGACCTTGGGAATCTGTTGATTATGTGTCTTGGGGATGATCTTCTTGTGTATAATCTTGCAGAAGTTCTCTGCATTTTCTGAATATGACCATTGCCTTCTCTAGCAAGGTTGGGATGATTTTAATGGATGATATCCTAAGATGTGTTTTCCAAGTTATTTGCTTTGTCCTCCTCCCTTTCAGGGATACCAATTATTCATAGAATTGATCTCTTTATATAATCCCCTATTTCTTAGAGGCTTTGTTAATTCCTTTTTATACTTTTCTTCAATAACTTTTCGATTCGCCCTTTTGAGGCTATTTTCTAGATCCTATAGGTTAGATTCACTGTTTTTACTTCCTTTTTTATTTTGTCTCTTCTGAATGTATATTTCTAAAGAGGCTGTTTTCAAGCTCATTAATTCTTTCTTATGATTGATTCATTATGTTATTAACAAACTCTGATGCATTGTTTCATGTATCAATTACATTTTCCCATGACAGAATTTGTGTTTGAATTTTTAAATTTTAATCTCTTTGTTAAATTTATTAGATAGAATTCTAAATTCCTTCTCTGTGTTATCTTGAATTTCTTTGAATTTTCAGAGCACAGCTATTTTGAAATATCTGTGTGAAAGGTCACATATCTCTGTTTTGCCAGGATTGGTCTCTTTTAGCTTATTTAGATCATTTGGTGAGGTACTGTTTTCCTGGATTGTGATGATTCTAGTAGATGTTCTACAGTTTCTGAACGTTGTAGATATTTACTGTAGTCTTTACTGTCTGGGATTGTTTGTATGTATCCTTCTTGGGAAGGCTTTCCAGACATTTTAAAGGACTTGGGTTTTGTGATCTATGCTGTATCTGCTTTAGGGAGCAACCTAAGCTTAGTAATGGTGTGGTTCTTGTAGACTCAGACATACCATGTTCATGACCTTGAACAAGGTCCAGATAATTATCTGGATTACCAGGCAGAGATGACTGTACTCTTCTCTCACTTTATCCCCAAAATAAAGAGTCTCTCTCTGTTCTGAGCCACCTAAAGCCAGAGATGGAGTGACATAAGACACCCCTGTGGCTACTACTGCTATGACTGAGCTGAGTCAGACCAGAAGCCAGCACAGCACTGGACCTCACCCAAGGCCTGTTGTAGCAACTTCCTGGCTATTGCCTATGTTCACCCAAGGCCCTGGGGTTCTAAAATCAGCAGGTGTGAAAGACAGCAAGGCCTGTTTCCTTCCCTTTCAGGGTGGTACTGTCCCTCAGGCCTCATGTGAGTCCAGAGTTGCCATGCAGGAGTTAGAGACTAGAGTCAAAAACCTTAGAAGTCTGTTTTTCTATCATTTTGCAGCTGAGCTGACCCTGAAACAAAAAGATGCAGTGTTTCTCACTTTTCTCTCCTCTTTCCAAAGGTAGTCACCACCACTCCAGACCATGAGAAGTACTGTCAGTTTACTCCTGATGTTCCCTTAAAGCCAAGAGTCTTTTAAGTCAGTTTGTCATGAATACTGCCTGGCCTGGGACTCACCCTTCAGGGCAGTGGGCTCTCCTCTGTCCCATAGCAGATCCAGAAATGCCATACAAGAGTCAAGTCCTGATATTGGGGATCCCAAGTTCCTGCTTGGTGCCCTACCTTCCTGTAACCAAGCCTGTATGAAAGGTGCAAGACAAAGTCCCCTTTACTTTTCTCTCTAGTTTTCTCAAGAAAAAGAAGTTTTGCCTCAGAATCACCATAGCTGGTAATGTGCTGAGTCTCACCTGATGTCAGCATGCCTCAGAGGCTCGTCCATGGTCCTTGACAGGGTGCCTCTGTATCACTGCTAATTATTCATGGCCCTACGGTTCTTTGGTTAGTAGGTGATGAATGCTGTCATGACTGCCCTTTGCTTCAAGGTAGCATGCTCCCCTGTAACCCAAAGTGTGTCTGGAAATATCTGGGAGCTAGATCCTAGAGTGGTAGCTTTATGACTCTTACCAGTGCCCTATCTTGTTGTGGCTTAGCTGGTATTCAAGATAGAAGACCAACTCCTCCC
The DNA here is from genome assembly GCF_028885625.2 of Pongo pygmaeus. NCBI lineage: Eukaryota > Metazoa > Chordata > Mammalia > Primates > Hominidae > Pongo > Pongo pygmaeus. The sequence continues at coordinate 85,344,372 of NC_072396.2, read as the reverse complement.
CATTCTTCCATATCCTTCCCTCAAGCTGAAGGAAGGAGTCTCTTTTGAAACCAGGAGCTGTGCAGCCTAGGGGAAGGGGAAGGATAATGTCAGCCCTCCCCTGGCTGCCCCAGCTGATGTCTCAGTATGTCACATGTCCCCACCCCAGTGTTCACTATCTTTGGGCCTAGTTTAACACTGGGATTCACCTAAGAGTTGCAGCCTTGTGACCTAGGCTGCCTATCAAGTGTACTTGAAGACAGAGTGCAATAGCCCTCAGTGGTGTGGTTTTCAGAAACTCAAGTTCAAACTACAGGAAATGGCCATTCCTTGTTGGCTAGGGCTGGTTTAAATGCTCCCTCCATGGGTGGGTGCCAGCTGAGTTTGGTCTGTTTTTTCTTTCTGTTCTAACAAGAAAATACTGACTTGGATGCCTCACAATTGCTGTGTTCTCCCTACCCCAGGGTACAGAGATACTCTCTGTGCCATTCAACAGCTGCTGGGAAGTTGGGGTAGGGGTGATGTCAATGATTCAGAGTTTTTTCTCTTTTCAGTACTTCTTTCAGCAATATGAAGTTACAACCAGGTACTGTGTGTGCTCACCTTATTTTTGGTTCTTGTGAAATTATTTTTATCTGTGTAAATATTTGTTAACTTGATTTCCTTGTGGGAGGAATAACTGGTGTAGCCTTCTATTCCACCATCTTGTTCCCCTTTTTTACCTCTATTATTGAAGTTTTGCATTGGTGTGGTCCATTACTTACAAATGATGAACCAATATTGATACATTATTATTAACTAAATTATATAGCTTATATTAAATTTTATTCTTTCTGCTGTACAGTTCTATGAATTTTGACAATACACCATTACAATATCATACAGAATAGTTTAACTGCCCTAAAAATAACCTGTACTCCAACTATCCATCACTCTATCTTGTCCTGAATCCCCAACCTATGGCAACCACAGATATTTTTACTGTCTCTGTGCTTTTGCTTTTTGAGAATTGCATATAGTTGGAATTATGCAATTCATAGCCTTTTAAGACTGTTTCTTTCACTTGACAATATGCATTTAAGGTCTTTGTGGCTTGATAGCTCATTCCTTTTTATTACCGAATATCATTTCATTGTCTAGATGTACCACCCTTTGTTAACCTATACCCTACTGAAGGTCATCTTTCTTGATTCCAATCTTTAGCAAATATAAATAAAGCTGCTATAAACATTCCTGTGAAAGTTTTTGTGTGGATATAAATTTTCAACTCATTTGAGTAAATACCAAGGAGCATGATTAATGGATTGCATGGAAAGACTAGATTTAACTTTTAAAGAAACTTACAAAATGTCTTCTTCCTAACTGTCTGTGTTATTTTTCATTCTTACCAGCAATGAATTCAAGTTCCTGATGCTTCACATGATTGCCAGCATTTGGTGGTGTCTGTGTTTTGGATTTTAGCCACTCTTGTTGGTGTGTAATGGTATCTGATTGCTGCTTAATTTGCAATTTTCTAATGACATATGATACGGAGCACCCATTCATATGATTATTTACCATCTGTATATATTCTTGGATGAGGTGTGTGTTCAGGTCTTTTGCACACTTTTGCATTGTTTGTTTTGATATAACTTGGTTATCAGTTATGTGTTTGCAAGTACTTTTTCCCAATCTGTGACTTGTGTTTCCATTATCTTACAAACGTCTCCACATAACAAAAGTTTTTAATTAAAAAAAAACCAATCTTATCAATTTATTTTTCATGGGCCATGTGTATGCTGTTGTACCTGAAAACTCATTGCCAAATCCAGATCACCTGGATTTTCTCCTCTGTTACTTCTGTTTTATCACTTTGCGTTTTATGTTAGTGTTTGTGATCCATTTTCAGTTAATGTTTGTGAAAGGTGTAAGGTTAGTGTCTAGATAACTTTTTGCATGTGGATGTCCAGGTATTCCAGTGTCACTTGTTGAAAAGACTATGCTTTCTACATTAAGTTGACTTTGCTATTTTGTCAAAAATGAATTGACCCTATAGACCCCATATTGATTATATTTATGTAGGTATTATTATGGGATCTCTAGTCTGTTCCACTGTTCTATTTGTCTATTCTTTTGCCATACTAACCTCACTTGATTACTGTCATTCTATAGTAAATCTGGAAGTGAGGTCGTGTCAGTCCTCCAACTTTATTCTTCTTTTTCAGTACTGAAATTTTGATGGGATTATTTTAATGTTGTGGGTACTGAGAGGGACAATAACTATTTCTTGACAATGTCATGGATAGAACTGCCCTTATTTTACCAGACATATTTCCAGAATTTAAGCATTGTGGTAAAGACTTGCACTATGTATGTGCTCATGGCTCATCTCTTTTTGTGAGCTGCTGTGAGTATTTGTCCTGAATAAGTTTGTCAAATGAATCAACTCAGAGGAGGATGTCAGCAGTGTGATATCATATCTGAGATTCTAGAGCAAGCTGGATGTAATTAAAATCGTACATGATGTCAAGATTGATGATGTACACTATCCATACCTGAATAAAGGCATAGCGTCCTTTAACATATAAAGGTAAACTGCAGCTGAGAGGTTGTTGAAATAGTAAACAGAAAACACTTTCCAAACATATAATAGCAAAATACTTACCAGTTGCTTATTGGATAGAATCAATAATTTTCATAATTTTGGCTATTGGTATGAGTGCCATAATGCATAGAGTCGTGGTATTAATGTTTTGGAAATCCACAATTAGATGCCATTTGTTATTTCCAAGTTTACAAACGTGCAAAAGTTTGTTGTTAATTGAGGAAGCAGTGGTAATAATTACCTCTTATACAAATAGGTCTTGTATAATTGCTTTCAATCCTTGGAGGACATGTTTTAATTTACATTGAGCCATAAAATACATTTTAACTGGGGTAGGAGGTTTATGGGTCCCACTTTTTACACCAATTTGAAAATGCCAAAGACTAAATTTAACTTTAAATATTACCTATATGTTAAAGTGTGCATGCCTACTATGAGATATTTTAGCACAATAGGTGCCGTGACCATGGGAAAATTAGACAAAACAGTAGTTCTGATGGTTAAAGTGAGGCATATCTTTTTGTTCTTTATTTAAGTTCAGTAACTCCCCCAAGATTATTGGAAATATTACAATTAAATTTAGAAGGATCCTTGAGTATTATTCTAATTTGAGTCCCAACGTTGGTTAAGGCCATGAAAGTTTGCTAATTTGTGCATTTTATCAGATGTTAAAGTTAATTCAGAATCTGTGTCTTAGAGGTGCAAAAGTCATCAAGTGCCCTTTTGTGGTTTTGTTATATAAATTACTTTAATAAATTTTGAATTTCCAATTGGGTCACCTCTATGTTTTAGAGGTGCAAAAGTCATCCAGTGCCCTTTTGCCTTCTTAATATAAATTATTTTAGTAAATTTTGAATTTCCAATTGGGTCTAATTGTGGGCTTCTGTTACAAATTTTTGTTTAATTTTCCATATCCAGGATTCCTTCTTTCTTTCTTTTGTTCTTTCTTTGTGTTTGTAGGCTGTTTACTAGATGTACTTCAGGTAGGTGTGTCCTCTCTACCCTCCATATACTTTTGTTTCTTCCTCCAGGTATACTCAAGTCAGTATTATCAGGGTTAAGATTTTCCCCCATGATGATGTTTGAATTAATTCCTTGACTATGCTCAAAGAGTGCTATGACTGTCTATCCCTTTAACTCTGAGGATATGGATCATTTTTTTGGTAAGACTGTCATAGGCAGCAGCGGCAATGGGATTTTGTAGCATCCTAGTGAGCCATCTACCTTTGAGTGTTACCTCAGCATGCCACACAGTAACTTCTATTTCTCTTTCTCTCATGAGTGACCAACCAACAGACTCATATAGTGCATGTTATATCAGTCTTTCCCCCAAATACTCTGTAGAACATTAGCCATACCTGGTTGATATACACAACCAATTGTAACAGTATGAGTTATTCAACTAAATATAGAATCTGTTACTGCTTATTCCATAATTGAGACACACAATTTATTCTAAGCACATAGATAGATCTGGGCTGAAACATACAAACCAGGGCTACTTTAAGAAGGGCCTCAAGTTCATACTTCTATTTCTAAATGGCAGTTATTGAAACTTTCGACATGGGTTGGTTGAATCTATAACAAAGGGTAAGAATGACTTGACAAGTGCAACACATTGAAGCACAGCTCAAGTGCACGTTCACCAGCAAGCACCAACTCAAAATGTATGCCCACCAGCAGGTAACAGAGACTGCTAGTGAATCAAAGCAAGATAATAAGACTCCTACTCATGGTAGTGATCATATAGACATCCTTCTCACTGCATCAGTTGTTGTGAACACACCACAGATAAATGATGGACGCTTACCCAAAATTTCATTCAAATATAAAGACTGATGATGCAACCCACACACCAAGAGAATATAAAATGTCTTATTATTCACATAATGGGGCTTTCTACGGAGAGCATGGCATGCTTCCCAAGCAGGCCCAAAATAGCTTGAGAGAGATGTCGAAGGAGACTGGCTCTGAGTTTTTACAGTGATTAGAGGTTGGGACTGTGGTGAGGATTCCTACACACAGGCAGGAATGTTTCCATAGTTTGAACCCCCCACTGTTGCTAAAGGTGGAAAAACCTAGGCTTTCTTATCAGCTTGCCAAGATGTGGACAGAAGGGAAGGGAGCTTAAAATCTATCAGCAGTAAAACATAAAAAAAAAATGGAATCAGACTCTATTACATTTATGTCTACAGAATATGTCTTTATTGGTTATATATGTTGCAAATATCCTAGCCAACCGTGTCCCTTGTCTTTTATGGTTCATTTTCATGAACAGACTTTCTTAATTTTAATGTAGTCAAATTCATATGTATTTTTATTTATGTGCTGTACTTTTGTATCATGTAAGAAACATTTTATTATCCTGAAACCATAAAGATTCTCACCAGTTTTACATTCTAAACGAGTTATAGTTTTCCTTTTAAATTTAGTTTTAAAACTCATGTAACAATATAACTTATATTCAAAACTGGGGAACTTTTAAGAGTTAAATGGGGTTAGTTGTGATATTTCAGAATAAAAGCCATAACTGTGACTATTTCAGAATAAAAGCCATAACTGTGACTATTTCAGACAAATGGGATATATTGTCACTGTATCAATAACACATCTTGAATTGAATTTTAAATAGTTTGAGATAAGTGTTCAATTTTATTTTTCCAAATACATATCCAATTATCCCAGCACCATTTATTGAAAATACCATTTTTCTTCAATATTCTGTAATACTATCTTACAACAATGACTCATATTTGATTAGGTCTTCCTGTCCTTTTCCAATCTTCAAACAGTCTATCTCTTAACCATAATAATATTTCACTAAATAATAAAGCAGAAAAATACATTTTCATATTGAGAAAAGCAAATTGTTCTTCTTCAAGGGTGTCTTGGTTATTCTCAGCCCTTTGCCATTAGCATACACTTAGAACCAGATTATATAATTCCAACATAAATAAACTTTTGTGATTTTGATTGTGACAAATTGCCTACACATCCATTGGGAAAGTTTTGACTTTTTTATTTTTATTGAGATGTCTTAAAATTTCTCTCTGTATAGGACATTATAGATCATGTACATATGTAGAGATGTGAGGAATTTGAGCACATCAAAGAAAACTATATGACCATAAAAGGCAATAGGACACAAATTTTATTAGAGAATGCTTGGACAAGTTTACATAAGAGCAGAAGCCTTTCATAGCATGAGAATATACGTAGGCTTATGGGAATGGGGTCATCTTCCAGAAGGGGAGGAGAGCAAGGAAGCTCTCAAGTAAAATAAGGACCAAAGAAGCAACATAAATGTCTAGTTTGTGTCACTCAGAAGCACAGTGGGGAGCCTCTGGATCAGGCAATGGTGAAGGGCTATAGCAACTTGAAGCCTTATAACTACACTTCTCTTTCTTCTTAATAGTCAGCAGATGTGGGGTAAAATTGTGTAAAGTATGCAGAGTAGTCAGGCTCTAAATGGCTAAAAATCCTGCTTTTTAGAGTTATTTCCAAAATACCTTTATGTGAAAAATTTGAATTTGCTACCAGCTAGTAGGTCTCACACAGCAGTGACAAAATAAACAACCTAAGGGCCAATATACAAAGGTGTTTTTTTGGCTGATTTATATAATGCTTTTTGTTAAATGTATTCATAAATATCTGCTTAGATGCTGTTATATGTGGCATCATCTTTCAAATTACATTTTCTAAATGATTCTTTCTGCTGTGTAAAAGAATATCTGTTGTATTGAACTTTTATCCAGTAACCTTTCTAAACTTGTTCATCGACTCTATTTATATGTAGACAATTTAAATTTGTCTATGTACATAGTTACATTGCCAAAATGTGAAATTTCTCATTTTCTAATCCTTACCTATATTTTCCCTTTCCTTGCCTCGTTATACTGACATGGACCTCCACTAAAATGGTGAATGCAATTTTAAAGAGCAGTAGAAGTAGCCTAATCCTCAATCTGAGAGTGAAATCACAGTATATTATAAAAATGGCATGTTAATTATAAAGCTTTTTTCCCTTCAGACATTTTGAAGTATTTACTGATATCATCTTCTCATACATTTATAATTTTATTTTTACATTTAAATATTTGACCCATTTAATATTTACTGTGACGCACAGTGTGAATATCAATTCAAAATTTCCTTTTCCAAATTACTATATTGATCATCTAACTACATGTGTTTTAAAGTACATATTCACACCATTATTTGATAAGCCATTTTATTATCTACTTGATATCCAAATATATATGTGTCTATTTCTGGCATTTCTGTTCTGTTCCAATTATCTACATGACTTGTATCATTTTGAGGCTAATCAGGAGACAGAGACTGCTCAGTTACCCAAACTGTGGAACTGTAATATAAGTAAATATGAGACTATGATAAAATAATATTGGATGTAAGAGAATGCTATTAAGTACAACAGTTAAAGGAGAATACCCACAGAAGGACAAAATTGGAAGTAGAGCCTGCTTTCTAAGACTGAGTTTAATATGGTCTTTGAGAAAGAACATACAGTTGTAGCCCACTGTATGACAAAGAAGTTTACTGGATTATCCAGTCCAGAATAGTCTGCAGTTTCTGGAAAATCAGGGAGTACCTCTTCAGTTCAAAAGCAAGCTGCAATCAGTGGCCAACATGAGGTTATACAGAGGGAGTGGGACTGCCACTATGGAAAAGGAGCCTGTACCACATGGTGTCCATATCAAGAGGACCATGGCATCAAGAGGGTCATTAAAGAGAAACCTTCAAAGAGAAAAGTGATCAAAGAGATTTGATACCCCTGGTGCAGTCTGACTAGTGTCCTTATAAGAAGAGTTTTGAACACACAGAAGGAGACGTCAAGGATGTGCATGCATACAGGAAAGACCATGTGAAGAAAGTGAGAAGGTGGCTGTCTGAAAGCCAAGAAAAGAAACCTTATGAGAAACCAAATATTGATCTTGGATTGTGTAGCTTCCAGAACTCTAAAAAATAAAGTTATGTTGTTTAAGCCGCTCAGTCTGTGGTATTTTGTTATGGTAACCCTAATAGACTAAAATAACGTGGAAGCCAAAATATAGTGAAATAATACACTTAGAGAGCTGAAAGAATAATAGTAATAATTGCTAACCTAGAGTTGTATACTCATTAAAATATTATTCAAAAGAAAAGGCAAACTAATTTGCAGAACAAAAAAATTCATATATTTTATTTTTGGAAGACTTACACTAAAAGAAATAGTAATTGGAATTCTTCAGACAAAACAAAAATTATTTCTGACAGAAATAGAAATAACCAATTGAATGAAAATAAAAAAACAATAAAGATGGGGCCAACACAAAATAATAATTTCAATGATAATGTCTTGTGTTGTTTAATATACATTTAAAATTAAAGTGTATTAATACATTAACAAAAAGGCAAGGTAGTCTGAATGTTGTTAAATGTTCTAGATATTTAACATTTTCTGGAAAATGGGAAACATTCTAATTTATATTACACTTCAATCAATCATCTACACATTTTATCTCTAGATTAACTATTAAAATATAGTAAAGGAATACATAACTGTTAAACTGATTTAATAAAGAAACACAATAGTGCAAAATACTTGATTAAACCTAAAGAAAACAAAAAAGCTAGTAATAATTATGGAACAAATCTGAAAAGTGAAGGAACAGATTAAAAAGTAAAATATATTAGTATACTAAATGTAAAAGAAGAAAATAAACCAACTAAAAGACAAAAGCTGGATAAAATAATACACAGCCAAACAATTCTGTTTGTAAGAATACACCTTAAACATAAATACACAGAAAAGGTGACAGTAAGATGAATACAAAGATATAGACAGGAGTGGTGGCTCACGCCTGTAATTCCAGCACTTTGGGAGGCCGAGGCGTGTGGATCAGTTGAGCTCAGGAGTTTGAGACCAGTCTGGACAATATGGTGAAACTCCATCTCAACAAAAAATACAAAAATTAGCCAAGCGTGGTGGCTGTGCCTGGAGTCCCAGCTACTTGGGAGGCTGAATTTGGAGGATGGCTTGAGCCTGGAAGGCAGAGGTTACAGTGAGCTGAGATTGGGCCACTGCACTCCAGCCTGGGTGAGAGAGTGAGACCCTGTCTCAAAAATAACAACAACAACAACTACAACAAAGATACGCATATGCTAGCCAAAAGAAAACTGATATAGCTTTCCTAATATTAAAGAAAGTTGAGAAAATTGGCTATATGATGGGCCATGAAGCAAGCTTCAACAATTTCAAAAAGCAGAATTCATTCACAGTATATGTGCATGTCACAGTTAATAAAGGAATAAATTTAAAAAGCCAGTAAATTGTAAAATAACATTCTTTGAAATTAAGCAATACATTTCTATGTAACTCATTAGTCAAAAGAAAATCAAAATGAAAATTAGAAAATGTTTTTATTGAATAAGCAGTAAAATATAATAATATATCAATCATTTATTTTGTAATAGTTATACCTATGCTTAGAGTAACATTTATAGCTTTAGATACATATATTTGAAATGAATAAAAGTTGAAAATCATCTATCTCAAGGAGTTAGTAAAAGAACAGCAAGCTAAACTCAAAAAATATTGTAAAAGAAATGAAAACATGTTTATTAAAATGATCAAAATTTAATAACATGAAAAATTTTTAAATGGAGGAAATACATGCAAAGACGTCATAATTTGAAAATATTAATAAAATGAATAAATATTTAGTAAGAGTGATAAAGAAATTAAATAGAAAGGACAAATATAGCAGCATCAGGAAGGAAAAAAAAAGTACCCACTATAAATCTACAAACACTAGAAAAATAAGAAGATAAACAACTGTAGGTGAACAAATTTTAAAATTTAGAAAAAACAAAAAAATTTTTGGAAATATACAACTTATCAAAACAAACGCAAGGAAAAAATATAAATTCTGAATAAACATGTATTAAAAGAAGTATATCTGTAATTTGAAATGTTCACTCAACAAGATGTCTAGGACTAGTTGGAGAATTATTTCAAATGGTTAAGAAAAAATAATATCAACCATAGACAAAATATTTCATAGAACAGAAAAAAAGAAACACCTCCCAATTTATTTTATGGGAGGAAGTTTACATGGATATGACAACTTACAATCCCTCCCATGGACATAGATGAAAAATATTAAAGAAAATATTGGCAAAGCTAAACTGTGTGATATACATATAGTATAATGTATCATAACCAAGTTTATCCCATAAATACAAGGCAAGTTTCACATCTGAAAACTTAACACAGTAACAGAATAAAGTTTAATAATCGCCTCAATATATGGTAAAACTTTTTTTATATATGAATTCAACAGCTATTCATGATAAACCTCTTAACATACTAGGAATATAAGGATGGTTTCTTAATCTCAAAGAGACTATTTTAGTAAACATGTGGAAAAGATAATAATTAATAGTAATTTTTTGAAAGATTTTGATGTGGTTGGCTGTGTCGCCACCCAAATCTCATCTTGAATTGTAAGCCCCATAATCCCCTTGTGTCTTGGGAGGGATCCAGTGGGAGATTGAATCATGGAGGCGGTTTTCCTGATAGTGAGTGAGTTCTCCTGAGATCTGATGGTTTTATAAGCTTCTGGCATGTCCCCAGCTTGCACTCATTCTCTCTTCTGCTGCCCTGTGAAGAGGTGCCTTCTGCCATAATTTTACGTTTGCTGAAGCCTCCTCAGACATTCAGAACTGTGAGTCAATTAAACCTCTTTTCTTTATAAATTACTCAGTCTCGGGTATTTCTTCATAGCAGTGTGAGAATGGACCAATACAGCTTTCATGCTGAGTTGGAAAAATACAAAGATGTCCAATCTCATCACTTCTATTCATCATTATACTGAAAGTAGAAGGCTATGTGATAAAACAAGTAAATGTATATAGAAGCCATACAATTGGGAAAAAACTATTATTAATCACAAATATATTTGCACATATAGAAAATCTAAAAGATTCTGCAAACCATTTATTATAATTAATAAATTAATGTAATAATGTTGTTGAATACAAGGGCCGTATAACACCAAATACACTTCTATATTCTAGACATAAACAGTTAAAAATGAAGTTTCAAAATATAAAATGTTTACTTACATAAAAAAATTAAATATAGCTACATTTTAATTGCTCAGTTATAGTACAACTAAGTTTCCAACATATTTTTTAAAATAACAGTATCTATAAGGCATCCTATTGTTTTTGCTGTTATTTTCACTGTTGTGTTTAATTTAGTAAATAAGCCAGACACAGAAAGACAAATACCACTATAATCTTACTTATATGAGGAATCTAAAATGGTTGAAATTATCAAAGTGCAGAGTAGAATGGTGCTTACTAGGGGATGGAATGATGTTGGTCAAAGTGTACCAAGTTTCAATTGAAGAGAGAATAAGTTTTGGCTATCTATGGTACAGCATGGTGACTATAGTTAACAATGTATATAGTACTTTAAAACTGCTGAGAGAAAATCTTAAACATTTTCACCACAAAAACATTTTTATTGTAAGACAGTTGTAATGTATATCTAAATGTAAAATAATGTGTGTGCTTTTGTTCATTTATTTGTTTGTTTACAGACCCCTAAAAACTGGAAAATGTGATTTCATTAAAATTATCCTTAAACAAAAACTAGGAATAAATCTAATAAAAGATGTAAATTTTTATATATACAAAATTATACCTTGTTATTGTAATAAATTTAAAAGGAAAAATAAATGGGGAGGATATAATGCTCATAAATTGGAAGATTCGGTGTTGTAAATATGTCAATTAATCATAAATTAACCAATAGACTTGATGCAATCTCAACCAATATACCAGCATGTTTTTCTGTAGTATATAACAAACTGAAACTAAACTTTGTATGAAATGCAGAGTGCCAAGAATAGCCAACATAATCTTGAAGACTGAATTTCAAGTACTATTATAAAGTTATTGTAATTAAAACAGCATGGTATTGGTGCAATAAAAGACAGTTGAATAAATCACTGGAAAAATATATTGATTCCAGAAGAGAGGCCAAGGGGTTGAAGCCCTTTGTAATCATTTTGCATTCTGTTTAGTATGCTCTTTTTATTCCCCAGATGGTTAGCTTCCTCACTTTCTTCATTTATTTTATTCAACTGTCTTGCTCAATAAAAATTCCCTAAGCCATCAAATATTTTGTCTCCAAATATTTCATATTTATATTTATATATTGGCCTGCTTAATTTTCTTTCTTTTGCACTTATTGCTATCTAACATAGTGTATGTTTTACTGACTTATTATGCTTATTTTCTGTCTCCCCAATTAGAATATTAGATCTATTTGTCTATATTATTCCTTGAGTAAGCACCTACTATATTGCCTCATATATAGTAGGCTATGAATACATATTTGTTTAATGAATGAATGAATTCATTTGAACTTCAAACCTCCCACCATGGGATTCATACTAAATACATTGAAGCACATGCTGAGTAACTTGTAGACAGAACTCATGCAAAATTGCAAAATAATTATTATCTCTCCAAGCTCATGGAGTTTTCATATTTCCCTTTGATAACCAGAGCACATCACCAAAGCAACACACTGGGACCTAATCCAACTTCATCTGCATACTCTTCACTGATTCTTCATCTACAATCAAAGCTGACTGTCTTAAAATCTATTTACTTTTCTTCTAAAGAGTGTTTTAAACAAAATTTTAATGTTATTTATAAAACAGATTTACATGTTAGCAGTGATCCTCTGGAAACCCTGCCTTAGTCATAAAAGAATGACTAGTGGTGGCAATGTTTGGGAATTGCCAAGTGCATTCATTGGCCTCTAAATCATGTAATTCTTTTGATATTTCACTTATGTATGTCTTCCCAAGCACCTCCTTTAGATTGCTCCCTGCTTTCCCTTCATGGAAGAAATCACAGTTGTATATCTACATACACACACAAACATATATGAATAGACCATATACTTTGTGAATATGACCCTATACTATCAGAATAAAACCTCTAAAAGACAAATTGTGTCATATTTGCTCCACAGCATTTAATTCAGTAACTGGTGCATAGTAAACCCTAAATTAATGTTTATTTACTTAAAATTACTAGAATTTTACAAGGGATCTCCATTTGAGGAAAGGGGACATAACTAGAGTCTGGGACTCAAAGTGTAATGTTTAATAACATCACAATTTTGCCACAGGCTAGTGTTGCTTTCTCATGGAAACTACGAATTGGTCCTCAATGTTATTAGAGCTCAGAGATTCTACTTTATTGAGGAAATTTTTCTGAATCTTTGAGCCAGCTTCTTTCTCAGATTAATTACACTTTAATGTTTTTTACTTCTTCTCAGTTTCAGTATCTTCTTACTAACCTTTTAATGTACTACAAGCAAATTACTGATTGATAAGGTATTTTCAAACTGAAATATGTGACTGAGAAAATCTGATTAGTCTAGAAAAATCCATATTGTTCACATGTGAGTAAAATTTCTGGAAACATGAAACATACAAATTGGCAGGCCTGGTTAAGTTGCATATACTTGGTCAAAACAGCTATGACTGAGAACTGAGGGGTAGGTCAAGTTCATCCACATTCTCCCCTTGTGGTGGGTGAGTCACACAATAAAGAACGGCAGCAGTCTGAGCTTACTGCCTCCACCACATCATCAGGGTACTAACGTGTTATTCAATACTGCAAAAGGAATTTGTAGAACTGTAGAACAATTATGCAATAGTTCCGTGCTACATCAATTTTTCTTAACATTTTGGGGTAATACATATATTCAATTTATTTTTGTGATAAATATGCATATACACTATGAGATATAATTCAATACTGGAATGATTTTTTTAGAAGTGAAACAAGAGATTTCTAAGAACTGTAACTCTTGTAGAGGACCACAGATCTTCATTCCCCAAGGAACGTATATTAGTTTCCTCTGGCATATGGGGCTCTTCAATGAAAAAACTTAGTAAGTACCAAGTGTAATATCAAAAAATAGCTCTCATTTATTAAGGGTTTATTACATTTTATATGCATTATTTCCCTTATTCTAGATAAGTCTTTGAGTATTCTTATTCCTGTTTTGGTGCTTATTAGCATGAATTAATATGCACAAAGATATACAATTCATAAAAAGTGAAAACAAGACCCAAATCTAGTTCAATGAGACTGGAATCCATACTCTTAATTATTATACAACTTTGACCTGTCTTACCATGGAAATGTTCAGGCGCCATTTACAGACATTTCATAGCAACATCTGCCTCTTCAAACAGGGGAAGAGGTAATAACTATATAAAGCCATGATGTTAGCCGTTCGTGGTGGCTCACGCCTGTAATCCCAGCATTTGGGAAGCTGAGGCGGGCAGATCACCTGACGTCGGGAGTTCGAGACCAGCCATGACCAACATGGTGAAACCCCGTCTCTACTAAAAATTAGCCATGTGTGGTAGCCGGCACCTGTAGTCCCAGCTACATGGGAAGCTGAGGCAGGAGAATTGCTTGAACCTGGGAAGCAGAGGTTGCAGTGAGCTGAGATCGCGCCACTGCACTCCAGCCTGGGCGACAGAGTGACTCCGTCTCAAAAAAAAAAAAAAAAAAAAAAAAAAAAAAAAAAAAGCCATTATGTTGAGCCCAGTTTTACATTAAAATCATTTGGCAAACTCAAAAAAAAATCAATGCTCAGGCATTTTTGCTTTTAAAAATATGTGTTATGTCAACATTGGTCAACCTCAATATTGATATTTTCAAAATATTAATGTTTCAGATCCTTGTTACTTAAAATGTGAATTCTGGGCCAGCAGCTTCAGCATCAGCTGGAAATTTGTTTGAAATGCAGAATTTCACCCTAGTCCTCTTGCATGAAAATCTGCATTTTAAGAAGATGCCCTGGTAATTTTTATGTACATTAATAGTTAAGTAGCACTAATATAAAGCAGTGCTTTCCAAACCCAGTTGCAAGTGACAATCACCTGGATACCTTAGGAAAATGTAGATTCCTGGGACTCATGCAAGCCTTACTAAATCAGAATATTTGAGTGTGTATATCAAGCTTGCCCTCATTCCAGAAGTACCTCCCACAAATCCTATTCATCACTGCCATCACCACAATGGGCCTGACAGCTGCTTAATGTTTCTACCATTAAAGAACATTTATTTTACTTAAAAGTTAAGTTATTGTATTCAACAAGAGGAGAAATAATAAAATTCCAAGAAGTAGTATATAATGCATTAATAAGCAGGCAACCAAACTCAAAATTGTTCCTGCTCCCTAGCAGAGATCAAAGATCTTTGGAAAGAGGACACATAAGGGACACATTTTGTGGGGAATGAAGAAGGAAGGGGAAATAGAAGAAAAGGAGATGTCCTGAGAATAGAGCATTGCTTCAGATTCAATAGCCAAAATGAGAGAGTAAAGTATCTGAAAAAAAGAGTAGCTGAAATGAGACATCAGACAAATACTAAAGGTAATTTGTTTTATATCACAATTTTTCCTAAAACTGGTATCTTCTTCAAAACAGATTGTATACTGGAACCATTAACCAAAGAATTATGCAAAGACATAGTTTAGTCAGCCTGCTCATGGCCCATCTTCAATTCCTTGTTGACATCCTAGCTCTTTGAGAAATGGCCCTTGAAATGAGGATGTCTAATGTACCAATAGACACTCATTTTAGTTGCTAAAACTGTGTATCAAGTGGAGTTCATAGCGTATGTCTTTCACTGAAGCCCTGGAATAGGAAAGCTGTGTACTGGTCTGAAAAGAAAATTCATTATTGATAAGGCTGATTAGATATTTCTTCATTGCTTTACTAAATGCTGATCTTTCCTGTAAGAGGTGTGCATTTAAAGTGATAGGCAGTATCTCTAGCTTAATGAAACATTATCTTTCTTATCTGAGTCATTGCATCATGGACCCACTCCATTGAGCAATGCTGCTAATTCAGTGGCTTTTTAATTCAATTTGATAGGTTTTCTACCCTTCCCACATAATGAAGTACTTACTTCCCAGTGATGCTTTTATTTGCATGTCAGTCAAGACATACTTGCCATGGCAGTTTTTGTCTTGTGGAGAGAAAGAAAGAACAAGCAAGTAAATGGATTCGTCTAAGTATGTAATATTTTCCCTGGATTAATATTAACTTGCCTGAATATTAATCCAATAATATCTAGCTTGAATATGAACATAAAAGTTTGCATGAAAAAGTAGTTAGAGTAAAGGAAATAGGCCTTGGTGGATTTTCAAAGCATGTAATGGAGTGTCAGTGACTTGTCCAACTAAGGAGAATCTCTAAAAGTTAATGTACTCCTAATGAAAGCATGAGAAATTAGCTGTAGCAAATGTACTGTCCCTTTATTATTATAATCAAACAGAATCAATTAAGCTCATATCAATTTGAAATGAACACTGAGTATCTTATATTTTAACTTGTGTTGCCAATACAACACTTAAAACCTTGCCATAGCATCTTCACTATTTGGTTGGCCAAACTATATATAAATTCACTCCCTTCTAAGACAACTCAATCTTATGTCAGCTGTGCCTTTTTCTTCCTCAATATACAGCCACAAATATTTCTTCTTTTATCTTCTACCCATTTGTCCTAGTTCTAGCCCTTGAAGAAACCTGGTCCTTTCTCCCTGTTAAGCTTTTGAGTATAATTATTCTGATTATTCTTTGGTTTATCTTTTCCTGTCCAAGTATCACTAGTTTCTCCAACAAATTTTTAGACCATAAAAATTTAAATCCTTACTCCATCTCCATCATTCTCACCTGAATATGCTCTTATTTGTCCTTAATCTCAAAATCTGAAGATAGTTCATCAATTCATACTTCTCCTGTCATGAAAATCTTAAAGAAGAAAATATAACTTTATGAAACATATGGATTACTATTATGATTCTTTATTGCCCACTGGTGGACATGATAGTGATGCAATTTACTATTTTAATGTAGCCACTAACTATGCTCAATAGATTAGAGCAAACAGATCCTAGCTAGTGTTTAATGACTAAATGTCAATTGCTCTTGAAACTAACTGGCAGTTTTTATGTAGGTGACCGTGGAAGTCACAAAGAAAAAAATGACAGAAACTCATCTTCAATGGAGATGTAATTTTATCTGGAGACTGTATTCCACAGTATTTTCAAACTTCCAGGTGTTTGTTTATTGCCTGAGTGTTCCACGCTGTGCAAGAAACCATATAGGATATATAATTATCTACTCTCCTAGCACTAAAGGAAATTATGGCCTATCTGTAGTATGGATACATGTCCTAGTTAGCCCAATACAATATTTTTTATTCCAATTGTCTCATAATAATTAATAGCATGCATTTTAACAAAAAATGTCTTTTTTTACATGTATTACAAAAGTATGTATTACATACTTACGTATTACAAAAGTATGTGTTACATACTTACGTATTACAAAAGTATGTAATACATACTTACGTATTACAAAAGTATGTATTACATACTTATGTATTACAAAAGTAATACTGCTTCTTTCAGGTCTGACTAATAAAAAAGCCTCTCTGAAAGACTGTGTTGAACAGAGACCTCGCCTATCCCGCTGATTCACATGAGCCTATAATATAAACATTGAACATTTATTGTGTTAAACCACTGTAATTGGAGTTATTTGTTAAAATAGCCTATCATATTGAAGGCAGGCAGCATGAAAGTTAGTCATTGATGAAAATCATTCTATTGTTAAACATCTTCCTACTATAACACTTTTAAGTTTCCCTGAAAGCGAAGAGAACATGAATTGGAAAATGAATATGTTCCCAGAGCAGTATTTCAATTCAAGAAAGTTAGGAGGGAAATAAAGTCAAGCCTTAGGGATATTATTAACTCCTTTTAGGTCGAATTATTACTATAGTAACTTAAAAGGCCAGTGCTTCTTCTATCAGCTACAAAGAATATATAAAGACCACCGAGGTGACACTGTTCACATTCTAAATCATTATCTCTTTCTTCCTAGAAAAATTACAGGTTTCCCATCTTGTTTTTCCTTCAACTTGTTCTTAATTTGCATTTCATGAAATTTGATGTAATTTTGTAAGTCGCTTAGTATCTCTTTAGAAAGTGGTAGGGAAGGAAGGAAATGGAAGAATCGACTCATTTGTATTTGTTGAACTGTCTCAAAATAAGCATGCCTAGGTTTATAAACTGTTCGGACTCACTACTAGCATTGGATTGTAATGACTGGTTCCTCATTCCTTTTTGAGATCTTTCCTTCTAGACCTACTCATGAAAAAAATTATAAATTTTTAACTTATTTAGAAATTGATGACTTTTAAATTATATATAAACATATAATTTTATATAAAACCTTTGCTTCTCTGGTCAATCTTTCCCAAAACAGGTAAGTCAAAATAAAATAGTAAATATCCCAAATGTTGAAAAGACAAAATAGAAATTATATGTTATTTATTACATGAGAGAAAAATAAAAAGTACCTTTATGTTTTAACACTTTTGTTCTATACTCAGTTCATATTCCTGCCAAAGTAAATTTGCTCTAGAACCTGTTTCTTTAATAAAAGAATTCTTAACAAGGACTCGGGGTCATTGTTCTCAATATCAAATTTGTGTATCGAGATTGAGATTACCATGTGATTATATTGACTGTATTCTGAATCCAGATAGATATTTTCTTGATTAAATCATCAGTATTAGTTTTTGTTTATAAAATTATTTTTATACTAAAAACAGATACAGCTTAAATCTATATTAAGCAGGGGTTTGATTTGTCTAGACTCTAGTTAACCTAATGACATTTCTAATCCACCTCCAAACCCCTTGAAGCATGATAACAATCCTGACAAAAATAAATCAAAACACTCACTTTCTAGTATGTTCATCTGACAGTTCTGTTACTGTGGGAAACTGCGTGTGAAGAAATAACGATTTATCCTAAATTTTTTTTAATTATACTTTAAGTTCTAGGGCACATGTGCACAACGTGCAGGTTTGTTACCTATGTATACATGTGCCATGTTGGTGTGGTGCACCCATTAACTCGTCATTTACATTAGGTATATCTCCTAATGCTATCCCTCCCCCCTCCCCCACCCCACAACAGGCCCCGGTGTGTGATGTTCCCCTTCCTGAAAAAAAAATGCCAAAGTTTTCAGCCATAAAAATGAACAAAATAGTGTCTTATGCAGCCCCTTGGATGGAGCCGGAGGCCATTATTCTAAGCGAAGTAACTCGAGAATGGAAAATCAAATACAGTATATTCTCACTGACATGTAGGAGCTGAGCTATGGGTATGCAAAGGCATACAGAGGCATACTGAGTAGTATAATGGACATTGGAGAGTCAGAAAGGAGGAGAGTGGAAGGAAGATGAGGAATAAAAACTACATATTGGTTACAATGTACACTGCACTGCTGATGGGTGCACTAAAGTCTCAAACTTCACCACTATACAATTCATCCACATAACCAAAAACCACTTGTACCCCTAAAGCTATTTAATTTTTTTAAATGCCAGAGTTTTGTGTATTCCACCTAAATTGTAGATGATTATAATAATATCTTTTCTTACTACCAAACCATAACATCTGAGGTTTCTCTTTTCTTTTACCAGCAACAACTTGGGTAGCATAAAATATATATAAATTAATACTAGAACTTTGACATAAAGGAAGGTAAAAATTTATAAAAGCAAGGGTAGGAATTAAAAGTACCACCAGACATAGTTTCTGAGGCTGAGGAAATGGTAACATCAGACACTATAAAATTTGAGAAATGAAGCTGTGTACTCATGGATAATGTCGCCCTCTTTTTTACTACCCTATAGACATTGTTCAAGTAGGACTACATTATTCATATTTGAATTAAAAAATAATGAAATATTTTTCTGGATTATGTGTGGATATAGGAGTGTGTTCTTTTTTTTCTCATACTATCATCAGCATACACTGAAGTTACTCCAGGGTGAAAGATGGGGAGGGAAAGAAATACACTTGTGTGAGAAGAAAAAAATGTGACACAATTTAAAACTTTTCTTTCTCATTTTCCTACCCTATAACTTCAAGATAAAAGTCATGGTAACAGGAATAAAATTCACAAGATAACTAGGGATCAATATATTTTAAAAAGGGGCATGCCATCCACCTTTATTACCCAACTTCACTCCCTCCCACTATCTGCATCAGTACAAATATATATCACTATCTACTTTTTCTGCGACTTAAAATATTCCCAAAGCTCTGGGCAGATCATGTGGGAGAAATCACTTGCTATGCTCTTTTGTTATGTCCTAAGTGTATTTTGTAAGTTATAGACTAGGGAGAGAATCCATGGATAATTTAGGGCCATTCTTAAGTCTGTCTACCTTGAAAATTTGGCATCTAAGAATAAGTTGCCCCAGTCTCCTCTGAGTTCCTCAAGGATACAGCTATCCAACTTATGGGGAGTGGCTTAGCACAAGTCATGGACATTCCCATTCTCCCAACATGCAACCAATATATTTTGACAACAGCCCGTTAACCCTCTAAAAACCCTCAAATTGTTACAAAGCAAACTGAAATCTAAACAACGGATCTAGGGACCATTTAGTTACCAAAAGCTTCATTCACATAGAAACCAACTGACATTCTAAACTTCAACAGAAGGTAGAATTAGAGTTCCCAGTTCTGATAGTCATATGGGTCTCTACAAGACACTTTATCTCTTAGATAGATTACTGAGGAAAAATGGCTAGGTGATATCCAAGATTTCTTCACTTCAGGCATGTTATGTTATACTTTTGGATACCCATTCATAATTTCTGCCTTATGTGTGAAAGAGATCATATATGTGCAACAAAGATACCAACTGATAAAACAAACAAGTGTTCATAATTTAATGTGCATTTTATTAGCAAAATTTTAAAATTTACAAATCCAGTGAGATAAACAAAAAGCTATCATTTGGACAGGGGCATGGATGAAGCTGGAAACCATCATTCTCAGCAAACTAACATAAGAACAGAAAACCAAACATCGCATGTTCTCACTCATAAGTGGGAGTTGAACAATGAGAACACATGGACACAGGGACACAGGGAGGGAAACATCATACACTGGGGCCTGTCGGGGGGTGGGGGGCTAGGGGAGGGATAGCATTAGCAGAAATACCTAATGTAGATGACGGATTGATGGGTGCAGCAAACCATCATGGAACGTGTATACCTATGTAACAAACCTGCACGTTCTGCACATGTATCCCAGAACTTAAAGTATAATAATAATTACTAAAAGATATCATTTGGTACTGATAATGAGCAATTTTAAAGTTAAATCTAAAATAATTTGCATCACACTAAAATATTCATGTAAATTTGATGTAATAATGATTGAATGACTAATACCTACAGTATGAAAGGATAAATAGCAGTTACCTGGAGCTTTTATACTGTAAGCATAAGTACTGCCAGTACGTTAAACTATTGATTGAATCTGAGTCACTGCAAACATACCCAAGCCTTAGGAAATTTAAACATATCAGTGATACATTTTCACTTATTAATGAGGACTACTGTAGTAGTTCCCCTTATAAGGTTCATATATTGACAACAGTCAAGAGAAACCCTACAAAGTACCTATAGGACATCTTTGGCCTTATTAATAATTTAAAGAGGAGGGTCTGTATTTTATTTTAGATTCTGGTCTAAAAAGTAATTTATCTAGAATATTTTTCCCTCATCAATATCCCATTAAATTATCCCCACACATTTTGTTAATTCTTATTAGTTTTTAAATGGTAAACAGAAATTGTTAAAGAACAGGTGGATGTGGTTTATATAATGAAATATTTAGAGTTGATAATACAGGTGAAAACAGGATCAGATTAATAAATGTTTTATCCATTCTGCCTCTTTACCAACATTTAATATGGTTGACTTTTGCAATGATAAACAGACTTCTTCAGAGACATAGATGCAAACCTTCCCATCCTTCACAGCAAGGCCAACCTTCTCTGGATGCATATTATCCCCATGCTAAGACAGGCCTTTTACATTTTGACCGTTAGTTGCATTTACTCAAACAGAGCATTCTAAGTTTTTAATATCTTTATACATTTCTTACTCAAGTACAGATCTCTTTGTGATGTTAGGATACACAATTTGAGACACAAAAATGTAAAATACCTTGCTTTTCAGATATAACTGTTTCCTATTTGTCCCATTAAAAAAGGCATTTATTAACTCAATGCCAACTCTTTAATGCCTGTCTACCATGCAAAATTAGTCAAATATAAATATATACATATATATGTGTGTATATATATATATATATATATATATATATATGTGAGTGTGTGTGTGTGTGTATATATATATATATCTTCTGGCATATCCCTAAGCTTTAAATTGAAAAATAACAGTTGCTGGCCTGGTATGTTACTTATAGTTAATTGGTTATTTTCAAAAAGGTCAAACTCAACTTCTAAGAAAAAAAAATCTTATTGTAAATCACGTTGAATTTGTAAACAGTGAAAATGAAATCCTGACATCAGAGTTTGAAGTTAAACTTCTGCTATTTGTAAATGCATTAAGAAAATGTGTAGCTGTGTTACATTATTCTGTCTACATTCTCCATATATAACTTAGTATGTCACTCAGGGAAGCCTTGTTTGTCACTAAGTCCAGGACTTGTCTTCAGTTTGTACAGACTTCAAAAGACATTTGCCAAGTGGGTAGGCTTAGAGGTTGACTCATAGTTACAAAATTCAGAGGTGTGTATGTTTGTGTCTCTCTCTCTGTATGTTTATTTGATGTATTATTTATTACAATAAGAAATATAACTGCTAAGTGAAGCATCACAATTTTTGTATGAGACATAACATTATTTTCACATTGCTTTTCACCTGATGAGAATTGACTTCAAACTAGGGCTTTATTTTCATATTTTAATGGATAATTGTATCAAACTAAGGTATTGTGATTGATCATTTCCCTTTAAAGGGTCTGCCAGCCACAGGGGTTGGTAATGGCAACGTTTACACTTCAAAACTTCCTTCCAGAACAGCCAGCAAGAACAGCATGTGTGGTCTTAATCAGCTCTGTTTTCTGTAGGTTTTTCTGCAGACCAAGCTCTATTTGCCTCTTTTTCCCTTGGCTTGACTTTTTATTTAACGATTTATTTCAACTTAAGTTAATAGAACCAGAATGAAGTTACATCCAGATTTTTTTTTTGAAATGTTGCTTCTCCTAGAACTTCATAGACACTCACTCATTTGACCCCAATGTAAGGCTCTTTGGTTCAGCACCCTAATCACTGGTGACAAAATGAGGCATAATTTCCCAAGTAACAGAGTCAAAATTAAAGTCTAGAGCAATCATTTAATATATTTTGCTTGTAATTCCAGTTGCACAATAAATGGAATGGATAAAGTTTGGTGAAACCAGGTTGATTATAACACCTTACATTTGCATGAAATGCTGTATTTCACAAAGCCTGTTTGAAACATTACCTCATTTCAGTTGTAAGTCCAACTCATCTTGACTGAGATTAGCCCAATAGTATATGTGTGTGTCACTGAGGTTCAGAGAAGTTGGGTAATACCTACTAAATAGAATATGTGGGGAAGCCCAAGTGTTGTTGGCAATAATTTTCTTTAGATTAGGATGAATGCTGGTAGACATTTCAAAAGCCATGCCATACATATTTGTTCTTTGACCCTTAAAATATTCTTTATTTATTCAAATGAATGTAGGTATTTGTTTAGACTGTAGCTAAATTAATGGGCATTCAAATTTTGTTACCTTCTTTGGGATTTTTCTTGCTCATATTCTAAACATAATTTTCTTTTGACCTTTTGTTTATGAAATAAACAGCTAGCATGAACTTTGGAAAATGAGTTTGGGTTCAATACATATTTGTCAGATACCTTTCTGTTGAAACTGTATTTTTTGTAATTCTCAGAGATTTGTGAAGAAACTGTCATAGACAATTATTCAAGATACTGACAAGTTGATGAAAGTACTATAAGAACATCCAAGAGCATTTTATAGCTAAACATCACTGTTATTATTCACATTTAATTGTCCCAAATTCTCCATGAAAATGATAATCATTACCTAATTCTTTAAATATATTAATAATCCCTATTATAGGACATTAATGTATGTGATAATTGTTGATAATTGTATAAATCACTCATGATGCAAATTTTCCCTCTCAAAAAAATATTATTGAACACATTTCCAATTTTAATAAAAATTTCATGTCTCTCTAATAATCCCTTGAGTAGAAATCTAATAAAAGGATATGCATACAAAAAAAAAAAAGAAAACCACAGCCTTTTTTTAAATCTCTGCAACCTGAGATAAAATTAAAACTCCTGGAAGTTGTCTTTGAAAATGGCTTGATCTAGGCCAACATTCAAATTTGGAAAATCCAGAGAACTCCAGTAGGATACTCCATAAGAAGATCAACCCCAAGACACATAATTATAAGATTCTCCAAGACTGAAATGAAAGAAAGTAATGTAAGGGCAGCCAGAGAGAAAGGCCAGGTCACCTACAAACGAGAGCTCATCAGACTAACAATGGACCTCTCAGCAGAGACACTGCAAGCCAGAAGAAGCTGGGACCAATATTCAACATGCTTAAAGAAAAGAATTTCCAACCCAGAATTTCATATCTGGCCAAACTAAGCTTCATACGCAAAGGAGAAATAGGATCGTTTTCAGACAAGCAAATGCTGAGGGAGTGTGTCACCACCAGGCCTGTCTTGCAAGAGCTCCTGAAGGAAGCACTAAACATGGAAATGACAAACCCTTACCAGCCACTACAAAAACATGCTAAAGTGCACAGGGCAGTGACACTATGAAGCAACCACATAAAGAAGTCTGCAAAATAACCAGCTAGCATGATGATGACAAGATCAAATTCATACATAACAATATTAACCTTAAATTTAAATGGGCTGAATTCCCCAATTAAAGACACAGAATGGCAAACTGGAGAGAGAGTCAAGTCCTATTGGTGTGCTGTCTTCAAGAGACTCGTCTCAAATGAAAAGACACACATAGGCTCAAATTGAAGGGATGAAGGAAAATTTACAAAGCAAATGGAAAACAGAAAAAGAGCACAAGCTGCAATCCTAGTTTCTGGCAAAACAGACTTTAAACCAACCAAGATCATAAAAGACAAAAAGGGCATTAAATAATGGTGAAGGGTTTACCTCACCAAGAAGAGCTAACTATTCTAAAAATGTGTGCACCCAATACAAGAGCACCCAGATTCATAAAGTAAGTTCTTGGAGACTTACAAAGAGACTTAGAATTCCACATAATAATAGTGGGAGACTTTAACACCACACTGACAACATTAGACAGACCGTTGAGGCAGAAAATTAACAAAGATATTCAGGACCCGAACTCAGCTCTGTCTCAAGTGGGCCTGATAGATATTTACAGAACTCTTCACCCAAAACCAACTGAATATTAATTATTCTTATCGGCACATGGCATTTACTCTAAAATTGATCACATAATTGGAAGTAAAACACTCCTTAGCAAATACAAAAGAGCTGAAATAATAACAAACAGTCTTGTGGATAACAGCACAATCAAATTAGAACTCAATATTAAGAAACACACCCCAAACCACACAACTACATGGAAATCAAACAACCTGCTTCTGAATGATTCCTGGGTAAATAATAAAGTTAATGCAGAAATCAAGAACTTCTTTGAAACTAATGAGAACAAAGAGACACCATACCAAAATATCTGGGATGCAGCTAAAGCAGTGTTGAGAGGGAAAGTTATAACACTTAATGCTCACATCAAAAAGCTAGAAAGATCTCAAAACAACAACCTATCATCATGGTTTTTCAAAAAAAATTAATAAAATAGACTGCTAGCTAGGCTAATAAAGAAGAAAAGACAGAAGAATCAAATAGACCCAATCAGAAATGACAAGGGGGATATCACCACTCACTCCACAGAAATGCAAACAACCATCAGAGAGTACTATAAACACCTCTATGCACATAAACTAGAAAGTCTAGAAAAAAATGAGTAAATTCCTGGATGCATACACCCTCCCGAGACTGAACCAGAAGGAAATGGAATCCCTAACTAGAGCAATAACGAGTTCTGAAATTGAGGCAGTGATAAATAGCCTACCAACTAAAAAAGCCCAGGATCAGTAGAATTTACAGCTGAATTCTACCAGAAGTACAAAGAGGAGCTGGTACCATTTCTACTGAAACTATTCCAAACAATTGAAAGAAGCGAATTCTCCCTAACTAATTTTGTGAGGCCAGCATCAGCAACATCCTGATATTAAACATGGCAGAGATATAACAAAAAAATAAAATTTTAGGCCAATGTTTCTGATAAACTTCAATGCAAAATTTCTCAATAAAATGCTGGCAAATGAAATCCAGCAGCACATCAAAAGTTTATCCACCACGATAAAGTTGGCCTCATCCCTGGGATGCAAGGTTGGTTCAATATATGCAAATCAATAAATTTAATTCATCACACAAATATAACTAAAGACAAAAACCACATGATTATCTCAACAGATGTGGAAAAGGCCTTCAATAAAGTTCAACATCTCTTCATGTTAAAAATTCTCAATGAACTATGTATTAACAAATATACCTCAAAGTAATAAGAGTCATATATGACAAATCCACAGACAATATCATACTGAATGGGTAAAAGCTAGAAGTATTCCCCTGGAAAACAGGCACAAGACAAGGATGTCCTCTCTGACCACTCATATTCAATGTAGCATTGGAATTTCTGCCCAGGGCAATAAGAAAAGTTAAAGAAATAAAGGGTATTCAAATAAGAAGACATAAAGTTAAATTGTCTTTGTTTGTAGATGATATGATCCTATATCTAGAAAACTCCATTGTCTCAGCCCAAAAGCTTCTTAAGCTGATAAGCAACTTCAGCAAAGTCTCAGGATACAAAATCCTAAATCACAAGCATTGCTATATAACAACAACAGACATACAGGAAGCCAAATCATGAATGAACTCCTGTTCACGATTGCTACAAAGAGAATAAAATACCTGGGAGTACAGCTAACAAGGAAAGTGAAGGATCTCTTCAAGCAGAACTGCAAACCACTGCTTGAGGAAATCAGAGAGGATGCAAACAAATGGAAAAACAGGCCATGCTCATGGATAGGAAGATTGAATAACATAAAAATGGCCATACTGTCCAAAGTAATTTGTAGATTCAATGCTATTTCCATTAAACTACCATTGACATTCTTCACGGAATTAGAAAAACTATTTTAAAATTCATATGGAACCAAATAAGAGCCCAAATAGCCAAGGCAATTCTAAGCAAAATGAACAAAGCTGGAAGCATCACGCTACCCAACTGCAAACTATACTACAAGGCTACAGTAACCAAAACAGCATGGTACTGGTACAAAAACAGACACATAGACCAATGGTAGAGAATAGATAACTCAGAAATAAGACCACACATATGCAATCATCTGATCTTTGACAAGACTGACAAAAACTAGCAATAACAATTGGATTTCCTATTAAATAAATGGTGCTAGGAGAACTGGCTACCGAAATGCAGAAAAGAAACTACACTGCTTCCTTACACCTTATGCAAAACTTAACTCAAGATAGATTAAGGACTTAACTGTAAAACCCAGAACTATAAAATCCCTGGAACAAAATCTAGGCAATACCATTAAAGACATAGGCATGGGCAAAGGTTTCATGAGAAAAACCTCAAAAGCAATAGCAACAAAAGCAAAACAATGACAAATGAGATCTGAGTAAACTAAATAGCTTCTGCACAGCAAAAAAAAAAGAAATCATCAGAGTAAACAGACAACCTACAGAATGGGAGAATGATGTCTGGGAGAAAAAATTGTCTTCTTGGTGCTTTAGCACAAATCTGAAAAAAAGTCATCTTGCAGGCAGAAGCAAGCCAATTAACTCCATTTAAAGATGTCATGAATGTCAATTTTTACTGCACTTAATACACAATTTTATTTTTAATAAATAATGAGTTAGTAAAATGCAAAGCATCAACAGAGGGTGATCATAATGTTCCGGATCAATTTGCATAAGACAAATTTATAGTAAACCAATTCAGTGAAGAAACAATTTGCCCAATAATCAACTCAGCATTTTTTTTTATTATTTATGACGTGCAGAATTAATGATGATGGTTAATTTGTTAATAGGCTCCTGGGACTCCAAAACTCCAGAATTCTGCAGGCTTCATACTTTCTGCTTCTTCTTCTTTTTTTTAATAATTATTTAAAAGGTGTTCAAAACATCTAATCTATTATTAATTATTTTAATTTGTAAATAGTCATGAGGAAGAATTTTTTTGTAAAATGGATAAGTTTGGTATTTCTTAGAGACTGAATTTTTTTTATTATACTTTAAGTTCTAGGGTACATGTGCACAACATGCAGGTTGGTTACATATATATACATGTGCCATGTTGGTGTGCTGCACCCATTAACTCATCATTTACATTAAGTATATCTCCTAATGCGATCCCTCCCCCCTCCCCCACCCCACAACAGGCCCTGGTGTGTGATGTTCCCCTTCCTGTGTCCATGTGTTCTCATTGTTCAATTCTCACTGACAAGTGAGAACATGCGGTGTTTGGTTTTTTGTCCCTGAGATAGTTTGCTGAGAATGATGGTTTCCAGCTTCATCCATGTCCCTACAAAGGACAAGAATTTATCTTTTTATGGCTGCATAGTATTCCATGGTGTATATGAGCCACATTTTCTTAATCCAATCTGTCATTGTTGGACATTTGAGTTGGTTCCAAGTCTTTGCTATTGTGAATAGTGTCACAATACATATACGTGTGTGTGTGTCTTTATAGCAGCATGATTTATAATACTTTGGGTATATGCCCAGTAATGGGATGGCAGGGTCAAATGGTATTTCTAGTTCTAGATCCTTGAGGAATCGCCACACTGTCTCCCACAATGGTTGAACTACTATACAGTCCCACCAACAGTGTAAAAGTGTTCCTATTTCTCCACATCCTCTCCAGTACCTGTTGTTTCCAGACTTTTTAATGATTGCCATTCTAACCGGTGTGAGATGATATCTCACTGTGGTTTTGGTTTGCATTTCTCTGACAGCCAGTGATGATGAGCATTTTTTCATGTATCTGTTGGCTGCATAAATGTCTTCTTTTGAGAAGTGTCTGTTCATATCCTTCACCCACTTTTTGATGGGGTTGTTTGTCTTTTCTTGTAAATTTGTTTGAGTTCTTTGTAGATTCTGGATATTAGCCCTTTGTCAGCTGAGTAGATTGCAAAAATTTTCTCCCATTCTGTAGGTTGCCTGTTCACTCTGATGGTAGTTTCTTTTGCTGTGCAGAAGCTCTTTAGTTTAATTAGATCCCATTTGTCAATTTTGGCTTTTGTTGCCATTGCTTTTGGTGTTTTAGACATGAAGTCCTTGCCCATGCCTATGTCCTGAATGGTAATGCCTAGGTTTTCTTCTGGGGTTTTTATGGTTTTAGGTCTAACATTTAAGTCTTTAATCTATCTTGGAATACTTTTTGTATAAGGTGTAAGGAAGGGATCCACTTTCAGCTTTCTACATATGGCTAGCCAGTTTTCCCAGCACCATTTATTAAATAGGGAATCCTTTCCCCATTTCTTATTTTTGTCAGGTTTGTCAAAGATCAGATGGTTGTAGATGTGTGGTGTTATTTCTGAGGTCTCTGTTCTGTTCCATTGGTCTATATCTCTGTTTTGGTACCAGTACCATGCTGTTTTGGTTACTGTAGACTTGTAGTATAGTTTGAAGTCAGGTAGCATGATGCCTCCAGCTTTGTTCTTTTGGCTTAGGATTGACTTGGCAATGCAGACTCTTTTTTGGATCCATATGAACTTTAAATTAGTTTTTTCCAATTCTGTGAAGAAAGTCATTGGTAGCTTGATAGGGATGACAATGAATCTATAAATTACCTTGGGCAGTATGGCCATTTTCATGATATTGATTCTTCCTATCCATGAGCATGGAATGTTCTTCTATTTGTTTGTGTCTCTTTTATTTCCTTGAGCAGTGGTTTGTAGTTCTCCTTGAAGAGGTCCTTCACATCCCTTGTAAGTTGTATTCCTAGGTATTTTATTCTCTTTGAAGCAATTGTGAATGGGAGTTCACTCATGATTTGGCTCTCTGTTTGTCTGTTATTGGTGTATAAGAATGCTTGTGATTTTTGCAATTGATTTTGTATCCTGAGATTTTGCTAAATTTGCTTATCAGCTTAAGGAAATTTTGGGTTGAGATGATGGGGTTTCCTAAATATACAATCATGTCATCTGCAAACAGGGATAATTTGACTTCCTTTATTCCTAATTGAATACCCTTTATTTCCTTCTCCTGCCTAATTGCCCTGGCCAGAACTTCCATCACTATGTTGAATGAGAGTGGTGAGAGAGGGTATCCCTGTCCCGTGCCAGTTTTCAAAGGGAATGCTTCCAGTTTTTGCCCATTCAGTATGATATTGGCTGTGGGTTTGTTGTAAGTAGCTCTTATTATTTTGTGATATGTACCATCAATACCTAATTGACTGAGAGTTTTTAGCGTGAAGGGCTGTTGGAATTTGTCAAAGGCCTTTTCTGCATCTATTGAGATAATCATGTGGTTTTTATCTTTGCTTCTGTTTATATGCTGGATTATGTTTACTGATTTGCATATATTGAACCAGCCTTGCATCCCAGGGATGAAGCCCACTTGATCATGGTGGATAAGCTTTTTGATGTGCTGCTGGATTCGGTTTGCCTGTATTTTATTGAGGATTTTTGTATCGATGTTCATCAGGGATATTGGTCTAAAATTCTCTTTTTTTGTTGTGTCTCTGCCCGGCTTTGGTATCAGGATGATGCTGACCTCATATAATGAGTTAGGGAGGATTCCCTCTTTTTCTGTTGATTGGAATAGTTTCAGAAGGATTGGCACCAGCTCCTCCTTGTACCTCTGGTAGAATTTGGATGTGAATCCCTCTGGTCCTCGACTTTTTTTGGTTGGTAGGCTACTAATTATTGCCTCAATTTTAGAGCCTGTTATTGGTTTATTCAGGGATTCAGCTTCTTCCTGGTTTAGTCTTGGGAGGGCGTATGTGTCCAGGAATTTATCCATTTCTTCTAGATTTTCTAGTTTATTTGTGTCTAGGTGTTTATAGTATTCTCTGATGGTAGTTTGTACTTCTGTGGGATCGTTGGTGATATCCCCTTTATCATTTTTATTGCATCTATTTGATTCTTCTCTCTTTTCTTCTTTATTAGTCTTGCTAGCGGTCTATCAATTTTATTGATCTTTTCAAAAAACCAGCTCCTGGATTCATTGATTTTTTGAAGGGTTTTTGTGTCTCTGTCTCCTTCAGTTCTGCCATGATCTTAGTTGTTTCTTGCCTTCTGCTAGCTTTTGAATGTGTTTGCTCTTGCTTCTCTAGTTCTTTCCATTGTGATGTTAGGGTTTCAGTTTAAAATCTTTCCTGCTTTCTCTTGTGGGCATTTAGGGCTATAAATTTCCCTCTACACACTGCTTTGAATGTGTCCCAGAGATTCTGGTATGTTGTGTCTTTGTTCTCATTGGTTTCAAAGAACATCTTTATTTCTGCCTTCATTTCATTATGCACCCAGTAGTCATTCAGGAGTAGGTTGTTCAGTTTCCATGTAGTTGAGCAGTTTTGAGTGAGTTTCTTAATCCTGAGTTCTAGTTTGATTGTACTGTGGTCTGAGAGACAGTTTGTTATAATTTCTGTTCTTTTTCATTTGCTGAGGAGAGCTTTACTTCCAACTATGTGGTCAATTTTGGAATGAATGTGATGTGGTGCTGAGAATAATGTATATTCTGTTGTTTTGTCATGGAGAGTTCTGTAGATGTCTATTAGGTCTGCATGGTGCAGAGCTGAGTTCAATTCCTGGATATCCTTGCTAACTTTCTGTCTCATTGATCTGTCCAATGTTGACAGTGGGGTGTTAAAGTCTCCCATTATTATTGTGTAAGAGTCTAAGTCTCTTTTTAGGTCCCTAAGCACTTGCTGTATGAATCTGGGTGCTCGTGTATTGGGTGCATATATATTTAGAATAGTTAGCTCTTCTTGTTAAATTGATCCTTTACCATTATGTAATGGCCTTGTCTCTTTTGATCTTTGTTGGTTTAAAGTCTGTTTGATCAGAGACTAGGATTGCAACCCCTGCCTTTTTTTGTTTTCCATTTGCTTGGTAGATCTTCCTCCATCCTTTTATTTTGAGCCTATCTGTGTCTTTGCACCTGAGATGGGTCTCCTGAATACAGCACACTGATGGGTCTTGACTCTTTATCCAATCTGCCAGTCTGTGTCTTTTAATTGGAGCATTTAGCCCATTTACATTTAAAGTTAATATTGTTATGTGTGAATTTGATCCTCTCATTATGATGTTAGCTGGTTATTTTGCTCATTAGTTGATGCAGTTTCTTCCTAGCATCGATGGTCTTTACAGTTTGGCATGTTTTTGCAGTGGATGTTACCAGTTGTTCCTTTCCATGTTTAGTGCTTCCCTCAGGAGCTCTTTTAGGGCAGGCCTGGTGGTGATAAAATCTCTCAGCATTTGCTTGTCTGTAAAGTACTTTATTTCTCCTTCACTTATGAAGCTTAGTTTGGCTGGATATGAAATTCTGGGTTGAAAATTCTTTTCTTTAAAAATGTTGAATTTTGGTCCCCACTCTCTTCTGGCTTGTAGAGTTTCTGCTAAGAGATCCGCTGTTAGTCTGATGGGCTTCTCTTTGTGGGTAACCCAATCTTTCTCTCTGGCTGCCCTTAACATTTTTTCCTTCATTTCAACTTTGGTGAATCTGACAATTATGTGTCTTGGAGTTGATGTTCTAGAGGAATATCTTTGTTGCATTCTCTGTATTTCCTGAATTTGAATGTTGGCCTGCCTTGCTAGGTTGGGGAAGTTCTTCTGCACAATATCCTTCAGAGTGTTTTCCAACTTTGTTCCATCCTCCCCGTCACTTTCAGGTTCACCAATCAAATGTAAATTTGGTCTTTTCACATAGTCCCATATTTCTTGGAGGCTTTGTTCATATCTTTTTACTCTTTTTTCTCTAAACTTCTCTTCTCACTTCATTTCATTCATTTGATCTTCAAACACTGATACCCTTTCTTCCCATTGATCGAATCAGCTATTGAAGCTTGTGCATGTGTCATGTAGTTCTCATGCCATGGTTTTCAGCTCCATCAGGTCATTTAAGGACTTCTCTACACTGGTTATTCTAGTTAGTCATTAGTCTAATCTTTTTTCAAAGTTTTAGCTTCTTTGCCATGGGTTCGAACTTCCTCCTTTAGCTCAGAGTAGTTTGATCATCTGAAGCCTTCTTCTCTCAACTCGTCAAAGTCATTCTCCATCCAGCTTTGTTCCATTGATGGCAAGGAGCTGTGTTCCTTTGGAGAGGGAGAGGCGCTCTGATTTTTAGAATTTTCAGCTTTTCTGCTCTGTTTTTTCCCCATCTTTGTGGTTTTATCTACCTTTGGTCTTTGATGATGGTGACGTACCGATGGGATTTTGATGTGGATGTCCTTTCTGTTTGTTAGTTTTCCTTCTAACAGTCAGGACCCTCAGCTGCAGGTCTGTTGGAGTTTGCTGGACGTCCACTCCAGACCCTGTTTGCCTGGGTATCAGCAGCAGAGGCTGCAGAACAGTGAATATTGCTGAACAGCAAATGTATCTGCCTGATCGTTCCTCTGGAAGCTTCATTTCAGAGGGGTACCTGGTTGTGTGAGGTTTCAGTCTGCCTCTACTGGGGGGTGTCTCCCAGTTAGGCTACTCAGGGGTCAGGCACCCACTTGAGGAGGCTGTGTGTTCTCAGATCTCAAACTCCATGCTGGGAGAATCACTACTCTCTTCCAAGCTGTCAGACAGGGACATTTAAGTCTGCAGAGGTTTCTGCTGCCTTTTGTTAGGCTACGCCCTGCCTCCAGAGGTGGAGTCTACAGAGGCAGGAAGGCCTCCTTGAGCTGCGGTGGGCTCCACACATTTCTAGATTCCTGGCTGCTTTGTTTACCTACTTAAGCTTCAGCAATGGCGGGTGCCCCTCCCCCAGCCTTGCTGCTGCCTTGCAGTTTGATCTCAGACTGCTGTGCTAGCAATGAGTAAGGATCTGTGGGCGTGGGACCCTCTCAGCCAGGTGCAGGATATAATCTCCTGGTGTGCCGTTTGCTAAGACCCTTGGAAAAGCACAGTATTAGGTTGGCAGGGACCCAATTTTCCAGGTGCCATCTGTCACAGCTTTCCTTGGCTGGGAACAGGAATTCCCTGACCCCTTGCACTTCCCAGGTGAGGCAATGCCTTGCTCTGCTTCAGCTCTTGCTCGGTTGGCTGCACCCACTGTCCTGCACCCACTGTCCAGCAAGTCCCAGTGAGATGGACCCAATACCTCAGTTGGAAATGCAGAAATCGCCCATCTTCTGCATAGCTCATGCTGGGAGCTGTAGACTGGAGTTGTTCCTATTCAGCCATCTTGGAACTGCCCCCCCCCCCAGTGATTGAATTTTTTAAAATAACTTTATAGATTTAGAGTTAAAAAAACATCATTAAGGTAAACTATTTTGTTCAATGAAAGTAGCAAATTCCATACATCATTGTCTTGCCAGTGCTGGGAAGAGACATCAAATATATTTATGCATATGTGTATGTTTTTGTGCTGCTGATAAAGACATACCCAAGACTGGGCAATTTACAAAAGAAAGAGGTTTAATTGGACTTACATTTCCATGTGGTTGGGGAAGCCTCACAATCATGGTGAAAGGCAAGGAAGAACAGGTCACATCTTATATGGATGGCAGTGGGTCAAGAGAGAACTTGTGCAGAGAACCTCCTGTTTTTAAATCCATCGGATCTCATGAGACCCATTCACTATCACGAGAACAGCACGAGAAACACTCAGCCCCATGATTCAATCATCTCTCACTGGGTCCCTCCCACAACACGTGGGAATTATGGGAGCTACCAGATAAGGTTTGGGTGGGGACACAGAGGCAAAACATATCAATATGTGTAGATATGTACATATAGATGTACATATACACACACATACATATACATGTACACATATGCATATATATATATATATATTTAATGTTGTTGCTGGACAGTGATCCCTGAGAAACAGGAAACACATGAAGTTAATATTATAATTGCCCCCAATAGAATCACTGTCCTATATATACATACATGTATATAGTTATATATACATATTACACACACATATGTGTGTCTGTGTGTGTTTAAAGTATTTTATTTGTTTGATGCCATGTGAGACAGAAAATTCTTTTCTTCATCTCCACATCATACATTTGAAACAAATGTGCCAAGAAAGAAAAAAGAAAGGGAACTCACACTTTACGAAGAGATAGGATTTACATTCATTAAAATACAACCTGTCGGAAAATAGGTGATTAAGTACTAATTGATTTGGTGGAGATATCAAATAAAGATAAGAGGCAGCTGAATTTGAGCCAAGTATTTAGGGAGATATGAGACTTCAAGTAAATGTAGAATTTAGATTGGCATCATTCAGACTTTTCTTTGGTCAAGAGTAGCACTTTATCTTAAATAAGATATTAGCAGTAAACATGTAAGAGAGCTATTAGTAAAGCAGGAAATTCTGTCGCATTCTTTTTTGTGTGTGTAATGTAAACATTTTATTAAAACAATTGTCTTTCCACAGTAGTAAAACTTTGGCACATACAGTATAAAAAATAATCACCCACCATAATTATACCAAATTCTTTTTATCAACTGCATACTAAGTGTTTTCAATACAATTTTTTCCATATAAAAATACTGGGAAAAATTGATAAATAACAGGTAAGAGAAAGATATTTCTAGGCAATTACTAGGATCATTTGGAAAAAGTGAGTACTGTGGATATTTAAAATATCACAGTAACAAGGTCATGCTTGTTCCTACAGTATTGCGGGCCAGACACTTAAGTGAAAGCAGAAGTGTTTGGGTGACTTTCCTACTTAAAATTTTGGTCATATCATTTCAAAACATTTGCATCTTGGTTGGCTGCATATGCTTTCCTATTGATCCCAAACCAAATCACAAGTTAGAATCACTTCATTTAAAATACTGAGCGGTATTAAATACTTTGAAGCAGAACAGGCAATGTGCAACCCTCATTTATGAGAAAACTCTCAGGACGCTCCCAGGGTGATGCTTGGAGAAGCTGTGAGTCGAGCTGAAGCTGGAGAACTTCCTCCAGAGCAAAGGGCTTAAGAAGGAAACAAGAACTCTAAGATGGGTCCGCTAATATCTTGTCGTTACACTGTATAAAGCTGCCTATCTAGGAAGCCAGGACAATATTGACATACCAAAGGAAAATCATAATAAATTTAAATCTAAAAGGAGGATAATTAAAACTTAAAGTGTAATAAAAAAATTTAAATGATAATCCATACCACTTCACTAAACAAGATATTTAGAGCCTCCTAATATATTTTATAAGGGGAATTAAGTAACAAAGTTTGCACAGATTTATCAAAACACTCTTCATCAAACTGAATAGCATAACTAAATTTGAGAATATTGGAGCATTAATTTAATCAGTTGCTATATTATAAGAAAATTCCAAATTAAACTCTCGCTGAAGATGACTCGAGGACTAATGGATTTAATATTTTGTATTCATGACTAAAGAAAAAATTAAACAATAAATATCTATGATATGTAAGGTCTTTTTTACAAATGTCATCTCATTTAATCATTAAAATATACTTGTGAGATAGCTTTAAGTGTTATCCCGTTTTACAGATTAGGAAAGTAAAACACAAAAATGTTAAATATTATGCCCAAGATAACACAAAAATATTGATATATTTTAACCAGGATCTGTCTATCCATTGAAATTATTCCCTCACCACAGTAGCCCAAGTCAATCTTACTTACCTCTCAATTTCTATAGCATTTAGACATCACCCAATTTATTTACAACCTGATATAAATGAGCTTTTATTCATTAAAGATTTTATCTGTTATTTCCTAACATATAGATAGTTCATTGAAAGCATGAAGTTTATAGCACATCTTTTGTCTTTCCACCACCACATTTCTAATGAAACTTAACATATAAATGAGCACTTGGTAAGTTCTCAGCAACCATCATGGCTGATCTATTTATGTCTTTCTGTAAATATACACTTCAAAATGTGCCTTCTGAGATTAAGTAAATGAAAACTGCTTCTGGCCAAGATTTAGTACTAGGCACCACATTTACCCTCCTGTGAGAAACAAACAAAGAAAGACAAAAATATATGAAATAATGCTTATGAAGATTCTTGGCATCCAGCAACAAAAAACAGTGATCCCCGAGAAACAGGAAACAAATGAAGTTAATCTTAAAATTGCCCCAAGTTTATTGCCTTGAGAGAGTTTCTAGGCCATGATTTAGGAGGCAGAAGTGAAGAGGAGCCTGGTGGACTCCCTGGGTTAAAGATATAGAGCTGAGTGTCAGGTAAGACTGAAGTTAGGACAATTCACAGAAAGGAGTACTGGAGAGAAGAGAACCACAAAAATAACAAAACTCAGGAGATCTGCAAAGGGTCAGGCTTGAGTATAGAGCATAGTACTATTCAACACATGAGTGTGTTGAAACCGAGGCTGGATAAAGAACTATCTGAAAGTATTAAATGTAACAATGCCTGGCACTGCAACAGGATGAGAAATAGTACTTATTGATCACCAACCAGAGTGAAAAGTCTCACCATTCTTGATGAGACAGGATATTCAGGAGGATCTTTTCTATGTAGTGGAAAACAATTAGCACTATCTAAACATGACTGTGGTTATGCATAACATATTTTTAAAAAACAAGACCTTTGTCAGATGAGTAGGTTGCGAAAATTTTCTCCCATTTTGTAGGTTGCCTGTTCACTCTGATGGTAGTTTCCTTTGCTGTGCAGAAGCTCTTCAGTTTAATTAGATCCCATTTGTCAATTTTGGCTTTTGTTGCCATTGCTTTTGGTGTTTTAGACATGAAGTCCTTGCCCATGCCTATGTCCTGAATGGTAATGCCTAGGTTTTCTTCTAGGGTTTTTATGGTTTTAGGTCTAATGTTTAAGTCTTTAATCCATCTTGAATTGATTTTTGTATAAGGCATAAGGAAGGGATCCAGTTTCAGCTTTCTACATATTCATCTGACAAAGGGCTAATATCCAGAATCTACAATGAACTCCAACAAATTTACAAGAAAAAAACAAACAACCCCATCAAAAAGTGGGTGAAGGACATGAACAGACACTTCTCAAAAGAAGACATTTATGCAGCCAAAAAACACATGAAAAAATGCTCACCATCACTGGCCATCAGAGAAATGCAAATCAAAACCACAATGAGATACTATCTCACACCAGTTAGAATGGCAATCATTAAAAAGTCAGGAAACAACAGGTGCTGGAGAGGATGTGGAGAAATAGGAACACTTTTACACTGTTGGTGGGACTGTAAACTAGTTCAACCCTTGTGGAAGTCAGTGTGGCGATTCCTCAGGGATCTAGAACTAGAAATTCCATTCGACCCAGCCATCCCATTACTAGGTATATACCCAAAGGACTATAAATCTTGCTGCTATAAAGACACATGCACACGTATGTTTATAGCAGCATTATTCACAATAGCAAAGACTTGGAACCAACCCAAATGTCCAACAATGATAGACTGGATTAAGAAAATGTGGCACATATACACCATGGAATACTATGCAGCCATAAAAAATGATGAGTTCATGTCCTTTGTAGGGACATGGATGAAATTGGAAATCATCATTCTCAGTAAACTATCGCAAGAACAAAAAACCAAACACCGCATATTCTCACTCATAGGTGGGAATTGAACAATGAGAACACATGGACACAGGAAGGGGAACATCACACTTCGGGGACTGTTGTGGGGTCGGGGGAGGGGGGAGGGATAGCATTGGGAGATATACCTAATGCTAGATGATGAGTTAGTGGGTGCAGCGCACCAGCATGGCACATGTATACATATGTAACTTACCTGCACATTGCGCACATGTACCATAAAACGTAAAGTATAATAATAATAATAATAAAAAAGAAAAAGAAAAAAAAAACAAGACCTAAAATAATCAAACAGTTTACAAGTAATTTAACTGCATTGCTGACTAAATCTTAATATTTACAGGAATACAAAATATTGGAAAACCAAAAATGTAAAAATTACAATATCTGACAGCCAATGAAAAGGTATAAGCTGAGAAAGATGGCTGATTAGGAAGCTCTAAACCCTTATTTCCTCATAGAAACACCAAGTAGGCAACTCCTGAGCATAGTGTGGCATGGACAAGATAAGGTTGTCAAATTCCTCATCCTTTTCTCAGGCTGGAATGCAAAAAAAAAAAAAAAAAAATGAATTTTCTTGCAATGTGCTAGCTTGTCTGGGGGTTACCTGAGATTCTGTCTCAAAAGACTTGCAGCAGTGAAAGCAACAAGGATATGCTTTGGGTATTAGGATGGAGGATGCTAAAGGCAGGAGTGGGTACAGAGGAATATGAAAACTGCAGGGGGACTACAGTCCTTTATGTGTCTGGGGGTAAGAGATTATAAGCACAGGGACAACAGAACATCTGTAGCCCTGAGAATAAGCAGGGGGTAGACTCTTTAAAAAATTGACATTTAAAAGCAACCATGTGTACAGGAGAATTGGGAGAAAAACACATGAACAGGCTGAAGGAAAATGCATGCCTAGGAAAGTCCTGAAAAGACCTTAAACCATCAAGTAAGGCTGATTACTGAAGGTCTTCTCCTGCACAAAGGCTGGGAGAAGTCGATATTTTTAACATCTAATTTTCAACAAAACATAGCCATGTTTA
This sequence comes from Pongo pygmaeus, assembly GCF_028885625.2. NCBI lineage: Eukaryota > Metazoa > Chordata > Mammalia > Primates > Hominidae > Pongo > Pongo pygmaeus. The sequence continues at coordinate 85,304,924 of NC_072396.2, read as the reverse complement.
AACTAGAAAACAGAGCCCATGCCAAGGAAAAAGTATAGTTACAAATACCACTCGTGAAGAAACACAGACATCACTAAGACTTTAAAACAGCTATTTTAAATTTGCTCAAAGGGGCCAAGCACAGTAGCTCACACCACCTGGCACTTTGGGAGGCTAAGGCAAGCAGCCTGCTTGAGCTCAGAATTTGAGAGCAGCCTCAGCAACATGGCAAAACCCTGTCTCTACAAAATACCAAAATATCAGCCAGGAATGGTGGCTTGCACCTGTAGCCCAAGCTACTTGGGGGGCTTAGGTGGGAGGATTTCTTGAGTGCAGGAGGTCAAGGCTGCAGTAAGCTGAAATTGAGCAACTGCACTCCAGCCTGGCTGAAAAAGTGAGACCCTGTATCAAAAATAAAAATTAAATTAAATTAAATTTGCACAAAGAGCTAAGGGAAAACATAGGTAAAGAAATATAAAAAATCAGAAAAACAATGTATAAAGAGAATGAGATTACTGACCAATAAAAAGTATTAATGGGAAGAAAGTCAAAATTCTGGAATTGAAAAATACAACAACTAAATTTAAACATTCTACAGAGGGATTCAACAGCAGACTTGAAAAGGCAAAAGATATGATCAGCAAACTTGAAAATGGGTCATTTATAAACATCTAATCTGAAGAGGAAAAGAAAAAGAATTAAGGGTGAACAAAGCCTAAGGGACATATGGGAGACCATCAAGCAAACAATATAAATATTATAAAAATTCCAGAAAAAGAAGATAGAAGTAAAGGGCAGAGCATTATTTGAAAAAATAACCAAAAACTTTTCAAATTGTAAGAATGGGATGGATATAAATATCTAAGAATCTCAATGAACTCCAAGTGGGCTAAAATCAGAGACCAGCATTGAAACACATTATAATCAAATTGCCAAAAGTCAAAGAAACAATTCTGAAAAGGTCAAGAGATAAGGTACTGATTACAAGAAGTAAGTCTCTATGAGATTATTAGTGGATCTATAAGCAGAAAACTTGCAGTCCAAATAGCAGTAAGATGAGAGATTTTAAGAGCTGAAAAAACTTGTTATCTATAAAATCTATATTCAGCAAAGCTATCACTCCAAAAACAAGGAAGAAATTAAGATATTCTCAGATAAACAAAAGCTGAAGAAGATCATTACTATTAAACTTGACATAAAAGAAATGTTAAAGGGAGATTTTCAAGTTGAAATGAAAGGGTGATAAGTAGTCACATAGAGCCACATTAAAATATAGTGTTCCAAGATAAAATTTAAAAAATAGCATTATGGCAATTTTGGTTCATAACTCTACTTTTTATATTTTTAAAGCACCTTAAGACAAAAGCTTAAAATAGTTACAAATCTCTATTAATGTGTATATGCTTCATAAAGATGTAATTTGAGACAAAAATAACATAACACAGAAGAGGTGAAGCCATAAAGAAGTAGAGTTTTTGAATACAAGTCAAATTAAATTGTTATCAGTTTACAATAGATTGTTAGAATGTTAACATGTTATATGTAATCCCCATGTAATCTACAAAGAAAATATCTGTAGAATAATTGCAAAAGGCAATTAAAGGAGAATCTAAGTGTGTCACTACAAAACAATCCACTAAATACAAAGGTAGGCAATAAGGCGGAATATGAGAAACAAAAATAGCTATAAAATGTATAGAAAACAAATAACAAAATGGCAATAGTAAGTTCATTGCTATCAATAATTACCTTACATATAAATGGATGTAACGTGAATGAATTAAGAAATCCAAGTATATGTTGTCTACATGGCACTTTACATGTAAGGGCATGCATAGGTTAAAATTGAAAGAATAAAAAAATGTATACAAATAGTGTTCAAAAGAGAGAAGGGGTAGAGATACTAATATTGGGCAAACTAAACTTTAAGTCAAAAACTGTAACAAAACACAAAAATGGACATTAAAAATGATAAAAGTGTCAATTTACCAAGAAGATATAACAATTACAAAAACATATGTGCCACACATTAGGATTCCAGAATATATGAAGCAAATATTAAAGGAATTGAAGGAACAAATACACAGATCTACAATAATAATAGGAGATTTCAGTACCACACATTAAATAATAAATAGAACAACCAGAGACAAGTTGAATTAGGAAATAGAGGACTTGACCAACACTATAAACCAATTGGATCTAAATGCCATTTTTAGAACATTCCACCCAAGAATAATAGATTGCACATTTTCCTCAAGTGCACATGGAACATCCTATAGGATAGACTATATGTTATACTACAAAATAAAACTTAATGAATTTAAAAAGGTTAAAATCATACAAAGTATATTTTCCAAACACAATGAAATATAAATAGAAATCAGTAGTAGAAGGAAAACTGTATGATGCACAAATATATGGAAATTTTAAAAATGCCCTAAGCAACAAACTGGCCAAAGAAGAAAACACAAGGGAAATAAAAAAATATTTTATGACAAATAAAAAAAACAAACAGAATATGCTTAAACATATTGAATGCAGTGGAAACAGTCTAACAAGATAATTTATAGCTGTAAACACACGAAAAATATATATTTCAAGTCAGCAACCTAATATTATACCTTACAAAACAGGAAAAAAGGACAATTTAAACCTAAAGTTAACAGAATGAAGGAAATAATAAAGACTACAGCAGAGATAAATAGAGAATTACAAACAATTGAAACGATCAATAAAAGTAAAATTTGGTTCTTTGAAAAGATCAACAAAATTGAAAAAGAATATTAACAAGACTGAGCAAGGAAAAAAGCAGATGGGACTCAATTAAATACAGTAAGAAATGAAATGAGAAATATTACTAGATATTTTACATAAACAAAATAATTATAAGTATATGTGAAAAACTGAACATTTGTAGTGCTTCATGCCTGTAACCCCAGCACTTTGGGAGGCTGAGGTGGGAGGATTGCTTGAGTCCAGGATTTTGTTATAAGCCTGGGCAACATGGTAAGACCTTGTCTCTACGAAACATAAAACAATTGCTGGGCATGAGGGTGCATGCCTGTATCCCCAGCTACTCAGGAGGCTGATGTGGGTGGATGGCTCAAACTCAGGAGGTGGAGGCTTAGTGAGCTATGACTGAGCAATTTCACCCCAGCTTGGGCAACAGAGTGAGACCTTGTCTGAAAAAAAAATAAAGAAAAGAAAACTTTATAAAAATATGTATGAAAAAAACCTAAATAACCTAGATGAAATGAATATATTTCTAGAAACACACAACCAAGATTGAATCACGAATAAATAGAAAATCTCAGCATAACTATTAAGGGGATCAATCAATAATAAAAAAAATCTTCCAACAAAGAAAAGCCTGGGATTAGATGACTTCACTGGATAATTTTACCAAACATTGAAAGAATAATTAATAATAATCTTCTTTAAATTCATTTGAAAAATTGAGAAGGAGGTAACAATCTCAAATTTATTATACAAAGCCAGCATTATTTTAATACCAAAGTGAAACAAAGACACGAGAAAACTAGACAATCATGTATCTGATGACTATAGATGCAAAAATATTCAGCAAAATACTTGCTAACTGATCTCAACAGCACTTTTAACATACTATACACCACGAAAAAGTAAGATTTATTCCTGGAGCACATAGAAATTTCAATAAACAAAAATCAAACAATGTAATACACCATATTAACAGAATGAAATGATAAAAAGACTTGACAGTTTCAATTAATACATAAAAAGCATTGGACAAAATTTTACCCTCTTATGTGGTAAAAATATTCATCATGCAAGTAATAGGAGGAAACATTTTCAGCATAATAACAGGCCATATATGAAAGGCTCACAGCTAACATCATACTTAGTGGTGAAAAAAATAAAAGCTTTTCTGATAAGATCAGAAACAAGAGAAGAATGTCTATATTCACCAGTTCTATTCAACATAGTATTGGAAGTCCTAGAAAGAACAATTGGGTGAGATAAAAGAAAGAAAAGATAAGCAAATTGGAAAAAACTACTTTAAAGTTCATATGGAACCAAAAAAGAGCCCGCATCGCCAAGTCAATCCTAAGCCAAAAGAACAAAGCTGGAGGCATCATGCTACATGACTTCAAACTATACTACAAGGCTACAGTAACCAAAACAGCATGGTACTGATACCAAAACAGAGATATAGATCAATGGAACAGAACAGAGCCCTCAGAAATAACACCGCATACCTACAAATATCTGATCTTTGACAAACCTGAGAAAAACAAGCAATGGGGAAAGGATTCCCTATTTAATAAAAGGTGCTGGGAAAACTGGCTAGCCATATGTAGAAAGCTGAAACTGGATCCCTTCCTTACGCCTTATACAAAAATTCATTCAAGATGGATTAAAGACTTAAACATTAGACCTAAAATCATGAAAACCCTAGAAGAAAACCTAGGCATTACCATTCAGGACATAGGCATGGGCAAGGACTTCATGTCTAAAACACCAAAAGCAATGGCAACAAAAGCCAAAATTGACAAATGGGATCTAATTAAACTCAAGAGCTTCTGCACAGCAAAAGAAACTACCATCAGAGTGAACAGGCAACCTACAAAATGGGAGAAAATTTTCACAACCTACTCATCTGACAAAGGGCTAATATCCAGAATCTACAATGAACTCAAACAAATTTACAAGAAAAAAACAAACAACCCCATCAAAAAGTGGGCAAAGCATATGAACAGACACTTTGCAAAAGAAGACATTTATGCAGCCAAAAGACACATGAAAAAATGCTCATCATCACTGGCCATCAGAGAAATGCAAATCAAAACCACAATGAGATACCATCTCACACCAGTTAGAATGGCGATCATTAAAAAGTCAGGAAACAACAGGTGCTGGAGAGGATGTGGAGAAATAGGAACACTTTTACACTGTTGGTGGGACTGTAATCTAGTTCAACCATTGTGGAAGTCAGTGTGGTGATTCCTCAGGGATCTAGAACTAGAAATACCATTTGATCTAGACATCCCATTACTGGGTATATACACAAAGGACTATAAATCATGCTGCTATAAAGACACATGCACACGTATGTTTATTGTGGCACTATTCACAATAGCAAAGACTTGGAACTAACACAAAAGTCCAACAATGATAGACTGGATTAAGAAAATGTGGCATATATACACCATGGAATACTATGCAGCCATAAAAAATGATGAGTTCATGTCCTTTGTAGGGACATGGATGAAATTGTTAATCATCATTCTCAGTAAACTATCGCAAGGACAAAAAACCAAACACCGCATGTTCTCACTCGTAGGTGGGAATTGAACAATGAGAACACATGGACACAGGAAGGGGAACATCACACTCTAGGGACTGTTGTGGGGTGGGGGAGTTGGGAGGGATAACATTAGGAGATATACCTAATGCTAAATGGCGAGTTAACGGGTGCAGCACACCAGCATGGTACATGTATACATATGTAACTAACCTGCACATTGTGCACATGTACCCTAAAACTTAAAGTATAATAATAATAAAAAAAGAAAAGAAATAAGAATATCTCTGTTTAAAAACACCATGATTTGATGTCAGAAAATCCTACAGATTTCACAAAATGTTAGACAAAATAAGTGAATTCAGCAAATTTTCGGAATACAATGTCAACACACAAAATAGGTTGCATTTGTGTACACTAAAGAATAATCTGAAAGTTAAGAAAACAATGCTATTTACAATAGTATAAAAAAGAATGAAATACTTAAGAATAAACTTAACCAAAGAGGTGAATGACATATACTGAAAATTATGAAACATTGTTGAAAAAAATAAACAAGAAATCAATAAATGAAAAGACAACTCATGTTCATCCATTTGAATACTTGAGAATGTCTGGATGTCAGTACCACAAATAAATCTACAGATTGAGTGCAATCATTATCAAACTGCATTTATTACAGAAATAGAAAAGTTTATTCTAAAATTTATGTGGAAACCTCAAGGGATCAGAAAAGCATAAGCATACTTGAAAATCAAGAACAAAGTTGGATTGGGATTTTCTGATATCAAAACTTAGTACACAGCTACAGTGAAAACAGTGTGATAATGACATAAAAACAGAACTATAGACCAATGGAATAAAATAGCTCTGAAATAAACTATATAAACCCTGGAAAGTATATAAATATATATATAAATATATATATCTATAAAAATATATATAAATATATATATCTATAGATATATATATAAATATATATATCTATAGATATATATATAAATATATATATCTATAGATATATATATAAATATATATATCTATAAATATATATATAAATATATATGTCTATAAATATATATATAAATATATATATAAATATATATCTATAAATATATATATCTACAGATATATATAAATATATATATCTATAAATATATATATAAATATATATATCTAGAAATATATCTATAAATATATATATCTAGAAATATATCTATAAATATATATCTATAAATATATCTATAAATATATATATCTATAAATATATATATAAATATATATCTATAAATATATATATAAATATATATATCTATAAATATATATATAAATATATGTATCTATAAATATATATATAAATATATATGTAAATATATATAAATATATATAAAAATATATGTAAAAATATATATAAATATATATAAATGTATATATAAATGTATATATAAATATATATAAAAATATATATAAAAATGTATATAAATATATATAAATATACATATGAATATATATATCAATATATATAAATATATATAAATATATAAATATATATAAATATATAAATACATATGAATATATATAAATATATATAAATATATATAAATATATATGAATATATATAAATATATATGTAAATATATATATAAATATATATAAATATATCTGTAAATATATATAAATATATATAAATATATATATAAATATATATAAATATATATAAATATATATATAAATATATAGAAATATATATAAATATATATATGAATATATATAAATATATATAAATATATATATAAATATATATAAATATATAAATATATGAATGAATACATATATGAAAAAAATATATAAATATATATGAATAAAAATATATATAAATATATATATAAATATATATATAAATAAAAATATATATAAATATATATAAATGTATATATATAAATATATATATAAATATATGTAAATATATAAATATATATAAATACATATATAAATCTATATAAATACATATATAAATATATATGAATCTATATAAATATATAAATATATATATAAATCTATATAAATATATATAAATATATATAAATATGTATAAATATATATATAAATCTATATGAATATATAAATATATATAAATCTATATAAATATATATAAATATATATAAATCTATATCAATATATATAAATATATATATAAATCTATATCAATATATGTATAAATATATAAATATATATAAATATATATTTAAATATATATAAATGTATATGAATATCTATATAAATATATTTAAATATATACAAATATATATAAATATATATAAATATACATAAATATATATAAATATCTATAAATATATTGAAATATATATAAATATCTATAAATATATTTAAATATATATAAATATATATAAATATATTTAAATATATAATATATAAATATATAAATATATATAAATAAATATATATAAATATATATAAATATATGACTATATATAAATATATATATAAATATATATAAATATATAGATATAAAAATATATAAATATATCTATATATGTAAATATATAAATATAGAAATATATGTATAAATATACATAAATATATAATATATAAATATATAAATACATAAATATATGTATAAATATATATAAATATATATAAAGATATAAATATATATATAAATATATAAATATATAAATATATAAATATATAAAAATATATAAATATATAAATATATATAAATATATAAATATATATAAAAATATATAAATATATAAATATATAAATATATATAAAAATATAGAAATATATAACATATAAATATATAAATATGTATAAATATATATAAAATATATATATATATATGCATGCATATACACATACACGTGTGTTCTTAATTCTTTAAGGAATCTCTATACTGTCTTCCATAGTTGTTATACTAAATTACATTGCCACCAGCAGTGTAAAAGTGTTCCACTTTTACCACATCTAGGCCAACATCTATTATTTTTCATACATTGCATACATTTTTTGAATATGCATTCAAAAAATGTATTTTACATTACATATAACAACTAAGTAAAAATGAATTAAAGATCTTAATGTAAAACCAAAAACTATAAATTTTCTATAGTACAAAAACTATAACATTTTTTCTAAAATTTGTAAGAAAATTTATGAAGAAAGCTTCATGGCATTGAATTTGGAGATTATATTTTTGGAAATTTGACCCCAAACGCAGGCAACACAAGAAAGAATAGCCAAATTAGATTATAGCAGTAATAAACATTTCTGTGCTACAAAGGACACAATAAGATAAAAGGCAACTCACAGAATGGAGAAAATATATGCAAGTCATATATCTGAAAGGGGTTAATATCCAAATATATTCTGAATATATTAAAATAATTTTTACATCTCAACAACAGCAAAAAAAACCCATTTAAAAAATGAGCAAAATTTTTGATTATACATTTCTCCAAAGAAATATACAAATAGCCAGTAAAAATATGTAAAGATGCTCAACATCTGTAATTATAAGGGAAATGAATGTGAAAACCACATGAGATACCACTTCACACTGCTTAGGATGGCTATTGTTAAAATAATAACAATCATCATCATCTCATATTTTTTCAATTGCCAGTTGTGCTGCTATAAACATGCGTGTTCATGTGGCCTTTTCATGTAATGATTTCTTTTCCTTTGGGTAGATACCCAGTAGTAGGATTGCTGGATTGAATGACAGTTCTATTCTTGGTTCTTTAAGGAATCTCCATACTGTTTTCTATAGTGGCTGTATTAGACTACATTCCCACCAACAGTTTCAAACTGTTCCATTTTTGCCACATCCAGCAAATATCTATTTTTTTATTTTATTTTTTAAATATGACCATTCTTGTAGGACTCAGGTGGTATTTCATTGAGGTTTTAATTTGCATTTTCCTGATTATTTGTGATCTTGAGCATTTGTTCATATGTTTGCTGGCTATTTGTATATGTTCTTTTGAGAATTGTCTATTCATGTCCTTTGCCCATTTTTTGATGGCATTATTATGTTTTTTTCTTGCTGATGTGTTTGAGTTCCTTGCAGATTCTGGATATTGGTCCTTTGTCAGATGCATAGTTTTCAAATATTTTCTCCCACTCTGCAGGTTATTTCTGCTGATTATTTATTTTGCTGTGTAGAAACTTTTTAGTTTAATTAGGTCCCATTTATGTATTTTTATTTTTGTTTCATTTGCTTTTGAGTTCTTCGTCATAAATTCTTTGCCCAAGCTAATGTCTAGAAGAGTTATTCGGATGTTATCTTCTAGAGTTCTTACGGTTCCAGGTCTTAGATTTAAAAAATATGGAACCAACCTAAATGCCCATCAACCAACAAGTAGATAAAGAAAATGTGGTATATATACACTATGGAATACTACTTAGCCATAAAATGGAACAAAATGATGGCCTTTGTAGCAACTTGCATTGGAGCTGGAGGTCAGTATTCTAAGTGAAATAACTCAGGAATGGAAAACCAAATATTGTATGTTCTCATTTATAAGTGGAAGCTAAGCTATGAGGATGTGAAGGCATAAGAACGATATGATGGACTTTGGCAACTCAAGGAAGAGTGTGAGGGTGGTGAGGGATAAAAGACTACATATTGGGTACAATGTACATTGTTTGGGTTATGGGTGCACCAAAATCTCAGAATCACCACTAAAGAACTTATACATGTAACCAAAAACCATTTGTACCCCCAAAACTATTGAAATAAAAGTTTAAAAAACCCTGAAAATAAAAAGTGTTTGAAAGAATGTGGAAAAAAATACTTTTGTTCTGCTGGTAGGAATATAAAATCATGTATCCACTGTGGCAAACAGTATGGTGGTTCCTCAAAAAATTAAACATGCAATTACCATATGATCCAGCATTTACGCTGCTAGGAACACAATGAATAGATTTGAAAGCAGGGACTTTAAGTGTTATTTGCCTACCCATGTTCTTAGCAGCATTATTTACAATGACCAAAAGGTGGAAACAACCCAATGTCCATTAATGAATAAATAGATAAACAAAATGTGGTATGTACATACAATGGAATATTATTTACCCTTAAAAGGAAAGCAATTCTGACACATTCTAAAACATAAATAAGTATTGTGGATATTAAACTAAGTGAAATAATACACACAAAAAATGGACAAATATTTTATGCTTTCACTTATAAGCAATATGTAGAATAGTTAAATTTTTTATTCATGTCTTTAGCCCACTTTTTGATGGGATTGTTTGTTTTTTTCTTGCTAATTTGTTTGAGTTCATTGTAGATTCTGGATATTAGTCATTTGTCAGATGCATAGATTGTGAAGATTTTCTCCCACTCTGTGGGTTGTCTGTTTACTCTGTTGATTGTTCCTCTTGCTGTGCAAAAGCTCTTCAGTTTAATTAATTCCCGGCTATTTATCTTTGTTTTATTGCATTTGCTTCTGGGTTCTTGGTCATGAAATCCTTGCATAAGCCAATGTCTAGAAAGATTTTTCTGATGTTCTAGAATTTTGATAGTTTCCAGTCTTAGATTTAAGTCCATGATCCATCTTGAGTTGAATTTTTGTATAAGGTAAGAGATGAGGATCCAGTTTCATTCTCCTACATGTGAATTGCCAATTGTCCCACCACCATTTGTTGAATAGGGTGTTCTCAAAAGAAGATATACAAATTGCCAAAAAACATATGAAAAATGCTCAACATCACTAATAATCAGGGAAATGCACATCAAAACAACAGTGCAATACCACTTTATACCTGCAAGAATGGCCATAATAAAAAAATAGATATTGGCATACATGCAGTGAACAGGGGCACTTCTACACTGCTGGTGGGAAAGTAAACTAGTACAATCACTATGGAAAACAGTGTGGAGATCCCTTACAGAACTAAAAGTAGAACTACCATTTGATCCAGCAATTCCACTACTGGGTATCTACCCAGAGGAAAATAAGTTGTTACGAAAAAGATACTTACACACACATGTTTATGGGAGGACAATTTGCAACTGCAAAAAATGTGGAACCAACCCAAATGCCCACTAATCAACAAGTAGATAAAGAAATCGTGGTACGTATATATGATGGAATACTACTCGGGCATAAAAAGGAATGAATTGTTGGCATTCACAGAAACCTGAATGGGATTGGAGTCTATCATTCTAAGTGAAGTAACTCAGGAATGGAAAGCCAAACATTGTATGTTCTCACTCACAAGTGGGAGCTAAACTTTGAGGATCCACAGGCATAAAAATGACACAATGGATTTTGGAGACTCAGGGGAAAAGGGTGCGAAGGGGATGAGGAATAAACGACTACAAATCAGGTTCAGTGTATACTGCTTGGGTGATGGGTGCACCGAAATCTCACAAATCACTACTAGAAAACGTACTTGTGTAACCAAATACCATCTGTTCCCCAAAAACCTATGGAAATAAAAAATATAGTTAAATTTATACAGAAAGTAGAAGGGTGATTACAAGTGGCTGGAAGTAGAAGAGAAGAGGGAGTTGTTAAATGGGTATAGATTTTTAGTTTTACAATATAAAGAGATCTAGAGATCGGTTGCACAACAATGTGAATGTACTTAATGCTACTGAATTGTACACTTTAAAAAAGTTAAGATGGCAATTTTATTGTTATGCGTATTTTACCAGAATTTTAAAATAAGAAATTCTGACACATTCAACAAAATATATAAACCTCAAAGACAAGCTAAGTGAAATAAGCCAGTCACAAAAAAGCAAATATTTTATGATTTAAATTATGTGAGGCATTTAGAGTAGTCACATTCATAGAGACAAAAAGTAAAATGGTGGCTGACAAGAAATGTGTAGGAGATAATGGAGTTTTAGTTTCACAATATAAAAAGAGTTTCTGGATAGATTGTGGTGATTGTAGTACAACAATGTAAGTATGCTTATTGCCACTGAATTTTGCACTTTAAATTGGCTCATATTATCAATCTTATGTTATGTGGATTGTACAATTTAAATAAATAAATAAGTAAATAAGCAACTGCCCTCCTAATAAAGTAAAAGGCACAGAAAGACATAAGAAAATATCATCTACAATGAGGAAAAAAATCAGTGTATTAAGGAGGACCCAGAACTTCTATGGATACTAGAAATAACTCATAAAGACATTAAAACAGTTATAATTGTATTATATGTGCTCAAAAGCTTAAAGACATGAAAAATATAAACAACAACCAATCAATCCTCTAGAGATGGATACTACAATGTCTATATAAAAATACATAATAGCAGACTAGACATTGCATAAGACTAGATTTGTGACCTTAAAGATATAAGAATATAAACCATCCAAAATCAATAGAGAAATCAAAAAGCCTTACAAAGTTTTTTTGTTGAAGTTAAGTACAAGTTCGCTCTGAAACAGGATATCATATCATCCGTAAAATAGTTTGGCATTTTCTTACAAAACTAAACATGCACTTACCAAACAACACAGCAATCAAACTCTTGATCATTTAAACTACAGAAGTTAAAACATGTGTTTACACAAAATCTGCAGACTCATGTTTGTAGCAGCATTATTCATAATAGCCAAAATTTGAAAGAAATTTCCATATCCTTCAATGTATATACGGTTAAACCCACTATGATATATCTGTTCTATGCAATACTACCAAGAAATAAATAGGAAATAATAATTTGTACATAAAACAACTTGAGTGGATTGCACAGGTTAAAAAAAAAAAGCCAATCTCAAAATGTTACATAATGCATGCTTTCATTTATATAACATAGTGGAAATGGAAAACATCATAAGATTAAAAAAAATTGTGGTCATAAAAAGTTACAGATGGACAGAAGAGATATGTGTGACTACAAAAGATTAGCATCAGAGAGATTTTTGTGGTAATGGAATGGGTCTACATCTTGATTTCAGTGGTGGTGACATAAACCTACATGTGTAGTGACATGGCAAAATCTATATATGTGCATTGTACATGGTCAATTTCATTTTTTGATATTGTCCTACAGGTATGTAAAATTATTCAGATTCTATGGGCCATTGGGTAAATTAAACTTATGCCTCAGTATGGGAAAATAATATTTGTAGAACAAATGGTTCTCTGGTCCTTCCTAAAAACCTGTTATAAACAAAACTGGAAGGGATGAGCTTTTTCAGTAAATTAACTGTGTCCCAGAACAAATTATATAAATTTGTGAATAGTTATAGAAATACAAAGTATCTAGCATTTAACCAGGTGAAATAATAACTTGCATACAATAAAATATATTCAGGCAGGCAAGAAAGCAAAAAATATTACCCATAATGAAAAGAAAAATTAATCAAGGAAGTCTCAGAACTGACCCAGATGACAAAATTAACAGTAAAAAGATATTAAAAGAATTATTATAACTATATTCCATATATTTAAAAATTTAGGCAGAGACATGGAAGACATAAAGAAAGGAAGTCTCAAATTTAACTTTTAGAGATTATAACTGCAATATCTGTGATGAAAAATACACTAGATGAGAGAAATGGTAGATTAGTAAATACAGAAAAGATTACTTAATGTAAAAGCATAGCAATAAAACCTCTCCAAAATTAAACACAAGAAGAAAGCTAATTTTTAAAAATGAAAGTGCATCAATAAGTTGTGAGACAATTCAAGGAGCCTGAAGAGCATGAGAAAGATCAGAAAAATATTTGAAGAAATATGGAATAAGGTTTTAAAAAGAAATAAAATTTTCCAAATTTGATGAAATCTATAAGCTGAATTAACTCTAAGCACAAGAAATATGTAGAAAACTACATAAAAATCACATCATAAACAATTTTCCCAAAAAAAGAATAAAAACTATATCTGAACAACAACCAGAGGGAAAAGACAGAGTATGTACAGAGAATCAGAGAAAATCTGACAAGATATTTCTTAACAGAAAAACTACCAGTGCAAAGATATTGGAGCAAACAATTTAAAGTATTGAAAGTATGCTATCAACATAAAATTCTATAGGCAATGCAAATGGCTTTTAAAATATGACAGTGAAATAAAATCTTTTTCAGATAACAGCAGCTGAAAAATTTTATTACAGGAATACCTGCCCTACAAGAAATGATAAAAGAAGTCTTTAAAGTAAAAGAAAATAATACTAAATGAAAGCTTGTCTACACTAAAAAAATAGAGAGCAATAGAACTGGTAACTCTATAGGTGAATATAAAATAATGTTTATATTATTTTAGCTTATTTTAAAAATAAACTGTTTAAGGCAAAAACACTAACAGAATTGTGTGATTAAGAATATATGCAGAAATTAATTATATGATGGCAATAACATAAAATCCAGGAGAAGTAACATGAAAGTTAACTATTGTAAATTATTTATAACTAAGTTTCAGTTGGATAATATCACTTGAAAGTAGACTGTGATAAATTAAAGGTGTGTACTATAAACATGAAAGCAATCATCACAAGAACAGAACACAACAAAAAAATTATAGCTAAAAATTCTGCTACAAAGATAAAATATGATTGACAAATATAACAAATTCCAAATGAGGCAGTAAAAAATGCGGGGAAAAAACAAAGAACAAAAGAAACAAATAGAAACAAATGTTGAGATGATAAACTTAAGTATGTCACCAATAAAACTAAAAGTAAATGGTCTATACATCCCAATTCAAAGACAGAGATTCTCAGATTGAATTGAAAAATATGACCCAATTGTATACTACCTATAAGAGAACTAGTTTAGAGATAAAGACACAAGTAGGTTAAAAGGATGAGAAAAGATACACCATACTGACACTACCTAGACAAGGTAAAAGTGGAGTGTATACTTTAAAACCAGATAAAGTAGAATTTAATAAAAAATAAACAGTATTATTAGGGATAAGTCATTTCATAATGAAGAGTTAAATTAATCAAGATGGCTTGATAATCTGCACATTAATGCACTTCATAACAGAGCTTCAAGGTAAATTAAAAAGCAAAAAATTGATAGAATTGCAAGGAGAAATAGACATAATTATAGTCAAAGATTTCAATAGCTATCTTTCAATAATTGATAAAACATTTGCATAGAAAATCAGCAAAGATACAATAAAATTGAACAACACTACAACCAAACTGAGCTTACTTATATTATACATCACTCCATACAGAACTAGCAGGATATAATTTTTTTCCAAGTGAATATGAAACATTTACCAAGATAGTTTATATGCTGAGGCACAAAACAAATCTAAAGAGATTTAAAAGTTTTAAGTCACACAAAGTTATTTTTCAGACCAAAAAATAGTTAAATTTGACATCAGAAACAGGATAATTATAGGGAAACTCTCCAGATATTAAAAAATGTAATAAACACTTAAATAGCTCACAGATCAAAGAAGAAATTTTGAAAGAAATTTTAAAATGTTTTAAACTAAATGTAATTGAAAACACAACATTTTAAATATTCTAGGCCACTGCTAAAGCATAATCTGGAGGTAAATTTATAGGATAAATTGACAATGTTTTTTTTCTGTTATTTAGTAAGTCTGAAAAAGATTTAGAAGTGGTGGATAAGTAGTACTAGTAAATAATGTTTATCATTTATTGTCTGTTTCTTCTATCAGAATGTATGCTCCAAGTAGGGAAGCAATAAGTGTGTCATTTAAAGGTGTACCCCAAGCACCTAAAATACTGTCTGGCATGTGAGTTAGCATTTAATCAACAAGATAGCATGTTTGTTGGTCAGAAAACTCAACACAATTAAGATGTCAATTCTGACTAAATTGATCTATTAATTCAATGCAATGTCAAACACAATGCCTGTAGGCTTTTGTGCATGTGTGTATGAGAGAGGGGGGGATAGAGTATCCATATATACGATAAAGGGCTGATGTGGGGAATACATAAATAACTCTAAAAATGAAATTTAAAATAGTTAATAAAATAAGCTAAATATTTATATGGTTATTTTAGCAAAAAAGATTGTTAAAATATACAAAGCTGAACATAATAAGTGCTGACAAGAGTGTAGAAGACCTGGACCTCTCATTGACTGCTGGTCTTATTGTAGAACAGTACAACCATGTTGGAAATTAGTTTAGTTAACTAAGTTAACTATTACTTGGAAATTAATTTAATTAACTAAGTTAACTATTAGTTAACTAATTAACTGATAAGTTAATTAGTTTAATTAGCTTGTTTCCAAAAAGTTAAAAACATACACCTACCATAGGACACAGCCATTCTACTCATAAACATTTACTCAAGAGAAACAAAACCATCTATCTATGGAAAGACTTGTACACAAATGTTCACTGCAACTTTATATGTAGGAGCCAAAACTCTAAAATGACCCAAATGTCTATCAACATTTGAATGGATACATAAATTATAATATAGCCATACAGTAGAATGTTACTTATTCATCAATGAAAATGAATAAAGTACTGATGTACTCAACACATCTGAATTTACAAATAATTATGTTGAGTGAAAGATGTCAGAAAACCAAAATTGCATATATTATTATTCATTTATTTAAAATAAAGTGTTAAGAAGAGTAGGAGGGAATTGTTACAAAGAGGCATGAAGAACCTCTGGATGCTGGATATATTCCCTATATTTTGGTGATTATTTTATGGGGGCATAAATATGCCAAAACTTATCAAATCACAAATTTTTAATAAATACAATTTACTATATGTCAGATACACCTCAGTAAAGCTGTATTTAAAGTGTAAAAAGTAATTAACTCTATTTGTTACAAAGCTCACTTTTAATTGCTTTGTTCAATGTAAAGAAGCAGAAATGTGTCCATATGGTAGGCTTTCAGATGCTCTCGATTAATTTTTTGGACACAGACTTGCTAAATAACAGAAAAAATTTAATAATTCATACTGAAAAAATAGCAAAATTGTAATTGTGAGTATATTATTATGACTAGATGAGAAGAATTATTTTTCCTTATCTGTACTTTCATAATTTTCTTCAATAGAATTATATGATTTATTAACATGAAAATATGATAGTTTTCAAATTAATCTCTGCTTCTTTAGAATCCAATAATAAAAGCCAGAATCTAGGAAGAAGGAGACTAAGAAACATTAGTTTTGTGCCAGGTGCGGTGGCTCATGCCTGCAATTTCAGCACTTTGGGAGGCCGAGGCAGGCGGGTCACCTAAGGTCAGGAGTTAGAGACCAGCCTGGCCAACATAGTGAAACCCCGTTTCTACTGAAAATACAAAAATTAGATGGGTGTGGTGGCACGTGCCTGTAATCCTAGCTACTCTGGAGGCTGAGGCAGCAGAATTACTTGAACCCGGGAGGCAGAGGTTGCAGTGAGCTGAGATCGCATCACTGCACTCCAGCCTGGGTGACAGAGCGAGACTCCGTCTCAAAAAAACAAAGGAAAAAAAAAGAAACATTAGTTTTGAATTGCAAATAAACTCCATAGTAGATCATCCACATGTCTAATCAATAGTTGACTATAATTCTTCTATTGTCATATTAAAAACCAGCAAAATTTCCTTTATAAATTATGAATAGAACAACTTTAATGTCTTATATTTTCAGATCTGAAATATTTTCAGTGTCTAACCATTAGCAGATATTTAGAAATTAATTAATTCCCACACTTAAGTGTCTACTATCATTCAGTTGGTTAACATATCATCTGTTCCAGTTGAAAATGCTTACTATAAATTTGATAGTCTGCTGTCTATAGAACTAGAACTAGGCTGGAGATAATGATGCCTGGGTTATTGTTTCTGCTTTTGGATTCTAGATTCATTCACCGAACAAATGTTGATTACATGCCAACTACATGTCAGACAGTAGTTTAGGTGCTTGGGATACTGTTTTAAACCAGACACTTATTGCTTCCCCACTGGAGCACATATTCTAATGGGAGGAACAGACAATAAATGATAAACATTATTTACTAGACACTTCCTATCCACTACTTCGAAATCCCATCAGCGCAACTCCCCCTCTTAGAACAGCCATTAATTCAGCAAACATTTTTATGAGGGCTTTGACTTGCTTTGCACAGGTTCCATGAAACAGCATTCTACTTCAACCCTCAGATGTATCCTTCATGCTTGCTGCTCTGAGACTTTACTTAAAAACCTTCCCATATGCACACATGTATAGGCACACAGTAGGGAAGGGAACTTAATTTTTGTGGTCCACATTTTATAATATGGAACAGAAGCTGATGAATTGATGAATAAATACTTTCTCTGTTTATTTTGTATGGCTCATCAGAAAGTTCTAGCAGAATCAAGCACCAGTTTTTCATAGTGGTAGCATATGATAAAGAGTTTAACTCAATTTTTGGATGTTGGTCAGTTTTTAAGCCTAATTTCTCCCTTTTCCCTTTCTGATCCACATCTAGTTAAGCCAGTAAGAAAGCTTAGGTCCTTCCTCCTTTTTCTCTGGCAGAAAGTTCAAGTTGTAGAAGCTCTGGTCCACATATGGGAATACTCCTCTGGCTCACATCCCCTAACCACCATAAAGACTCCAAGCCAATCTTCTTTCTCAGCCACTTTTGGACCTACTTGAGATTTTTCCCTGACGTCCCCAGAAAGCCTCATTGTGTGAGTAATACAACTTTTTATATTGTTTTGGTGGTGTCATCAGTCTCAACATCCAAAGCAAATATTGGGTGAGGGTCCGTCCTATCTCTATGGAGTGACTACCACACAGCAAATCTGAAGAAACATTCTTCCATTGTCTTTCTCTCCTTTCATATTTCACTGCATTTTTTCTTATACTCCTCATCTCTGGGATCATATTTCCATATAAACCACAATGAAACATTTAGAGGAAAGGCCATAGGGTAGGAGCATTTCTGGCATGTTCAATCAATAGCAAAGTGAAACAATGTGGCTGTTGTAAAATAAGCAAGAAAGTAAGTAATAGGAGATAAAGACAGAGAGATAATAGAGGTTGGAGGTAGAACATATAAAACTTCAGCTTTTACTCTACGTGAGATAATAAGCTTTTGTATGTTCTTGAGCAGTGGGATTACATGATTTGTTTATGTAACAGAGAGACAAATGTAGAAGCAGAAAAAAATGGTAAAAAGCTATTGTAATAATTCAGGCTAAAGATGAGGTTAGCTTGGACTAGGGAGGTCATAATTTCCTTTACTTTTCAAAGCCTAAGTTTCCTTATATGTAAAATTTCCCACTCAACCTAAAGAATTCTGTGGGAGTAGAAATGAAATTTCATTTTTGAAAACCATATGATAAGCTGAAAAGGAAAAACAGCTAACTTTCTGGGTGTTTTCTACATACCAAATAACCTCTAAATATTTTGACCATATATTCAAGTAGCTACTGCTATGATACCCCCTTTAAGATAAGGAAACTGGGACTAATTTTTCTAATTTTCATGGCTAGTTAGAAACACAGTTGAAATTTGAACTTGAATTTTTGGACCAAAGCTTGTATTCTTAAGCACCATGCTGTACAGCTTAGAATGGATATAAAAATTAAGTCTCTTAGTCGCAGAAAATGGGTCATGTGGTCACAGCATTTTAAGCACTTTGTAGGTTCATTTCCCTTCTTTGTCACCTGTCACTCTTTCAGAGCCTAGCAACTTAACTGTATTTGGCTTATATTAAGTGTGTTTTGATCAATAGATCAGCCTACTTTAAGTGCATAGCTCTTTATAATAATATGCTATCAAAATATATTTTCCTTGTCATGGCAAGTGTTCCTGTTTCTAAAATGTTCAAGCCCATTTTAACTCAAGACTTATCATATAAGACAATCCTATAGATGTAAAGTGTTAAAATTTACAATGCATATAAATTTTTTATCTTCATTAAAATGAAACTAGGAGTAGTTAGGACACAGATAACGATGCTAGTTGTTTTTTCTTTTTTAATGAATTGAACCCATATAAGAATGGTTGATTATATTAAATATCAAAAAATTACAGGCCATTCCATGTGTAGTCTCTTTCAAAAAACTTCTTATGCATGTCCATTATAAAAATATGAAAAAAACATATTCACATGAACACCAGCAACAAAGTGTTAAATGTTATCGTCCCTAAAACACATATGTTTATTATAGTATTGGCTGTTACTTTAAATTAAGAGTTACAAATAAGTAATTTACATTTAATATAAAGTTTTATGCTTAAAATACCAATTAATTTGTTATAAATAAATTGCTGTATTCATAAATTAATAGCCACACAGTCTTCAGAAAATACAATATATTGATAAGAATGTAATTAAGCATTTATTGCTCATGTAATTTAAAATTAAATTAATTGGATGGCAAGTGAACCTCATTAAGCATTCTTCTTACAATCAATGTATATCTCATTAACATACAATACTTATCTAAATACACCTAAATGAAATAGAAGGTTTTTGGAGCATAGTACAAATATATGATTTTAATATATTTTTGGGACTCAAAATAGTAGTACATTTTTCCAAGATTTAGACCCTGTTTTAAGGAGAAATTTCAGTCTCTCCATTATTCATTGGTTGAAATATGCTGAAAATAGATAATTTCTGCCTGGATCCCAATGGACTGAGAAAAAAAAACAAATGAAGTCCAACCTTATCAATGAGATCATTAATTACTTAACAAAATGAAAAGAATTGGCACTGATTCATTAGCAGACAATAGAGTCACCTCGTCCAAAATTATTTTTTGTTGAGAACTGTTTTGATTATTTAATGTGTTCAGATTGATAATGGGAGGGGCTGTCTGATGCTGAGAAATCCTATTTCTGGCAAAGGGCAGATGAGAAGGAAGGGGAGTGCTTGTTGAAAAGGAGAAACGGTATTCACTAGACCTTTGAAACCTCTGGGAAAAAGCCACCAAGCAGGCTTCCCAATGTGTAATAAACATAACTAAAAATTGGTCACCAAGATTCCCACCCCTTGCCATTAATACCTTGTAGGATCTCCTTCCCTTGAGCTCCATAAAGGTACATAGATAGGTTGTCACCTTGACTTAAGCTTTGTGAGACTTTGAAGAGAGGACCCAGTCAAGTTGTACTCAAATTCCTGACCCAAGGAAACACAATGAATGTGCATTGTTTTGAGCAGTTGAGTTCATGATAATGCACAATGCAACATAAAAACCTCACACACTGGCTTAGTGTATTTTTAGGGCTACCTTACAGATAAAAGGTAAATAAATTTTGCAGATGAGATTATGGTGCCCAATCAGTTGACTCTGAGTTAATCAAAAGGGAGACTATCCTGGGTAGGCCTAGCCTAGCAACATAAGCTCTTAAAACTGACATGAAGCAGCAGCAGAAGACTCTCTGCTGTCTTTGAATACTCAAACATCCACATTTTGAACTGCCTTTAAAGGTGATCCACATGGCAAAGGCCCAAGAATAGTGATAGGAGCTGAGGATGTTCACTTGACAACAGCCAGAAAAAGAAAAAGCTACTGTAGTCATACAACTGTAAGGAAATTAAGTCTGTCAACATCCAGTGAACTCAGAAGAGGACTCTGGGCCTCAGATAATATTGAAGCACTGGAAGACACCTACATTGGAGACTCTTAAGACCCTGAGCAGATGGGAATACAAAGCTAGTGCTGGGCTTCTAATCTACAGACAACTGTGAGGTAACAAACGCATGTGGTTTTAAAACACTTAGCCAGTGGTAATATATTATGTGATAAATAACTAATACTCATCAATTTAAGACTTTATGAGAGCTGTGAAGAGAGGTATGTGGCAACTGTAACCACACAATATACCAAATATTAATAAAATAGAGATGCTTGCCAAACTTACCTATGGCTCAACTGGAAAAAAAAAAACAAAATTGTCAAGCAAGTGCTCAAAAATGGCTACCGAGGGCCTCTGCTTAAAACAAACAAAACAGGAGGGGCTTCAAAATGACTGACTAGAAGCATTTCATGCTTGCCTCTCCCACTCAAAAGAAACAAAATCGTGTATAGACAACCACATTTTGAATACGTTATCCAACAAAACCACTTGAATCCATCAGAAAAGTGACAGAAAACATCAAAGGCATGAAAGGAAAAGGAAGAGAGGCACCTTGCTTGGCTGGGATTTGCTGAGACCTGGGTGTGACTTCCCAATGTGGGGAAAGGGTAAGTAAGAGACTTCCAGTGGCCATATTCTCTCCATAAAATTATGTAATCCTGGGCATGGGAGAGCTCTTCAACCCTCCCATGCTCTTACATTAACATAGGGAGCTGCCAGGAGACTGTGGGACAGAACTGGTCCAGGAGGAGAGCTTGCACTGTCTCACATACTTTCTGAGACCTAAACAGCTACAGCAAGATATCATTTTCAGTCTGAACCTTTGGTAGATGCATGCTTCCCTGGCTCCCAGGAATGAGGTGTTAGGGAAACTTGGGTTGTCACAGCTGGTACTGGGGTACAAGCTGGGAGCACTCCCATAGCCAGGGCTGAGGCATAAGCAAAAGGTGGGCTGTAGCTGCTGATGTTGGGAAGCAAGTACTGACAGAACGAAGATTCGTTCATAAACCAGGTACAAGTTGCCCCTGGGACTTAGTCGTGAGATGGGCAGACATTCCTGTAGCTGGAACTGAGGCCCAAGTTAGGCATGGTCTACCACCAGTAGAGCTAGGGACAAGCCTTTCCAAGGCTGGGGCATGAAACGGATGTGTGTTCCCCACCTGCCAAATCAGTCTGTGGCCAGAGTCCAGCCCCACCTTCTCCACTGGCAGGGCCTGGGCACAGATACTATCAGCCCACACCTGACAACTCCACAGGGCATGAGGATCATCCTGCCCCTACCCACCACAGTGGCACCTCCTCTCCCCAACGGGGGGCCTGAGGTCAAGCCCACTCAGCTCTGCTACACACCCTCAAAACAAAGCACATAGGCTGGGTGTCCTGAAGATTGCTCAACTCAGTCCACCTCCTTGGGCACATGAGCATTTTGGGGCCTAAGGTTGGGCCTTAATTCCCAATTGTCACCATCTCAGCTGGCACCTACCTGCAAGTGCCACCTTCAGGCCTGGAGACTGGACAGCCAAGCACATAATAGCCGCTGCCGAAATTAGCGCACATGGCTTAGGACCCAGAGACTAATCCCAACACTGCTACTGTCATAGCCCACAGTATATCAGTTGTCCAGAAGCCCTACAATCTACTCATCTACCTGGTCTACTGCTTCCATTAGTCAATCGAGCAGCCCACTTGAAGGCCCAAGAATCAGTCCACCAATAACTACTAACACTGGAGCCAGTGTACATTCCCTGGGGCAATACGATTGGCATTCTCAGTCTACTGTGACAACTACTGAGGCCTGAAGCCTGGCACATTTAGTGTTCCACATCCAAGCACAACTTCACCATAGCCTCTACTAATAAGCATACCCTAAGCCACAGAGAAAATCACAGACACTATCAATATTTTCTGCAGTCAAATAGATCATACAGAGATGACACTTCTATATGCATCCAAAATCAAAGCCAGTGCCATAATCAACCAACACCATAGAAACATATTCAGGAAAAAGTACTAACCTATAAAAGTAAATTCAAGAATAGGAAGAAGCGACTGTTACAGCTGATGCACAGACATCTCTGTAAGGACACAGGAAATATGAAAAAGCAAGAAAATATTACACCTCCAGAGAAGTAAAATGTTTCTGCCTCAATAGACCATAATCAAAAAGAAATTTCCAAACTCCAAAAAAAATTAAAATATTTGTTTTAAAGAAGCCAGTGAGATAGAAAAGATTTCTGAAAAACCATACAATGGAATCAGAAAACAATTCAGAACATAAAGGTGAAATATATGAAAGAAAGATATTTTTTAAAGAAATAAATAAGTTACTGAATTGAAGTTTTTTGAAAGAAATAAAAAACATTGGAAAGCTTCAACAATAGATTATTAGAACAAGAAGGAAAAATAACCTGAAAACTTGAAGACAGGTATTTTGAAATAATTCAATCAGAAAAAAATAAAGAAGAAAAGATAAAAAAAATAAGCAAAGCCTTTGTAATATTTGGGACAATGTAAAGTAACTAAATACACAATCATCTGTATCCCCAAGAACAAAGAGAGGGGAAAAAAGTTTAGAAAACCTTTTAAAAAAATAATAGATACCTCTTTTCCAAGTCTAGCAAGAGATTTAGACATTCAGATACAGGAGGTTCGCCATTCCCAGGCAGTTACAATGCAAAAATGTCTTCTCCAGAGCAGATTATGGTCATACTATTTCAAATCAAAGAACAAATCATAAAAAACAGCAAGAGAAAAAATAAAGTAACGTATAAAGAAAGTTCCATCATGTTAACATCAAATTACTCAATGGAAACCTTGCAGGCCAAAAGACGATGGGATGATTTATTCAAAGTGCTGAAGTAAAAACAACAACAAAAAATCTCTGTCAGTCAAGAATACTCTATCCAGTAAAATTAGATTTGACAAATGAAGGAGAAATAAAGTCTTTTCCAGACAGGAAAACACTGAGGGAATTTACTACCACTATACTAGCCATACAGGAAATGCTCAAGAGAGTACTAAACCTGGAAGTGAAAGGGTGACATTTACCATCATGAAAGCAAACAAAGGTATAAAACTCACTGGAAAAGCAATCATACAAAAGAATAAGAAAGAGGACTAAAATGGTACCACTACAGAAATGTACCAAACAATGACAATGATAAAGAAAAATCAAAGACAAAATGATATTAAAAAACAGAAAAAAATTAATAATATGACAGGAATGAAACTTCACATAACAATAATAACCTTGAATGCAACTTAATTACAACTTAAAAGATACAGATTTTTTATTAAGATGGCAGATTAGAGGCTTTACCATGGCTCAGACACTTGGAAATAGCAATATAGTGCATAAAGATTAACTCTCTGAGCCTTAATTCAAGAAGGAAAATGAGAATCCACCAGAATTGTGAAGGACTCCCCAACTCTCAGGGGGAAACATGGGCAAACAGCCCTTGTGTGATAGTTAATATTAAGAGTTAGCTTGATTGGATTGAAGGATGCAAAGTATTGTTTCTTGGTGTATCTAGGTGTTTCTGGGTGATGCCAGAGATTAACATTTGAATCAGTGGACTGGGGGAGAAAGACCCACTCACAATGTGGGTGGGCACCATCCAACTGGCTGCCAGTGTGGCTAGAAACAGCAGGCAGAAAAAGGTGGAAGAAGCTGACTTGCTGAGCTTTCCAGCCTAAATCTTTCTCCAATTCTGGATGCTTCCTGCTCTGGAACATCAGATTCCCAAGTTCTTTGGCTTATGGACTCTTGGACTTACACCAGTGGTTTGCCAGAGGTTCTTGGGCCTTCAGCCACAGACTGAAGGCTGTAATGTTGGCTTCCCTACTTTTGGGTTTTGGGACTCGGACTGAGCCACTACTGGCTTTCTTGCCCCTAAACTTTCAGACAGCCTATGGTGGGACTTCACCTTGTGGCTCTATGAGTGAATTGTCCTTAATAAACTCCTTTTCATATATACATATATCCTATTAGTTCTGTCCCTTTAGAGAACTTTAATTAATACACTTTGCAACAGCATTCAGCTTTAAAAAGTGAGTAACCCCCCCACTCAGGTCACATTTCCCAGGATGTGAGTGTGGCAGAAAGGCTCCCACTGTGACTCATTTTTCCACTGGGGATCCAAGCAACCCAGGCTGAGGGAGAGCGCTTTGTTTTTCCCATGCCCTGGAGCTAGCATGGGCAAAGTCTTGGAGGCACTGAGAGTAAGACACTCAATGAAGAGCTAGAGAACTGTGTCCTTCCGTGTGATGATTGTACTCATTCGTATTACAACTGGGAAAAACAGCCAAATGCATGATTTAATGTTGATTTGTGACTTGGGTGGTCTTTAAGTAGATACTGTATGGACAAAGAAGGGGCACTATTAACAATCCCACAAGCACTTCAAAATAAGCTGTATATGTTAGTCTGTTCTTACGTTGCTATAAATACCTGAGACTGGGTAATTTATAGAGAAAAGAGGTTTAGTTGGCTCATGGTTCTACAGGCTGTACAGGATGCATGGTGCTGGCATCTGCTTCTGTTGAAGGCCTTAGGGAGCTTCCACTTATGATGAAAGGTGAAGGGGGAGCAGGCATATTACATGGTGAGAGAGGGGGCAAGAGAGAGAGAAAGGGATGAGCTGCCAGGCTCTTTTAAACAATCCGATATCACAGAACTAACTGAATGAGAAATCACTCATTAGCAAGGGGATGGCTTAAACCTTTCATGAAGAATCCACCCCCATGATCCAACACCTCTCACTAGACCCCACTTTCAACGTTGAAGATAACACCTCAACATGAGATTTGGAAGGGCAAACATCCAAATCACACCAGTGCACTGTTTTTCTCCACCTTATTATTGTAAAATATAAAGATTACTGTATCATGTTCAACAACTGTCAGAAAATAACTAAGATGACAGTGCAAGTAGGCAACTAGGTAATTTTTCTTGGTACAGAAATTCCAGTAATGGGGGTACTGATTAAAATATTATTTCTATTAACCTCTGTTCAAATTTGAGTTCCAATACTGGAAGGAGCTATTTGGCTAAAGGAATAGATGGCTTGGTGCAATAATACATTGGTAGCCACTGTGCTACGAGCTGAAAGAATCTGGTATCCTTTCCAGCTGGCATAAAATTGTAAGCTTTTGGCTAATCTTAGGAATTGGAAAGAGGGGCAGTTGAGGAAACAAGAAATAGACTGTGGGATAGAGAACAGGGCCAGAACACAGGACATCTGGGCTGGCCACAATTGAGTACTGGAAAAAATGGGGAAATCGTCACCTTCTAGAAATAATAAAAATTTAAAAATAACTATCTAAAAGAAATCTACTCTTCCAAGTCTCTTCAGGCAAAGAATTGGTTTTTTACTGCACCACACATGCAGGCGTATAGCTGAGACCATCCAGAGGAGTGAACACTTTGAAAAAAGGAAAGCCTTGGACTTGACCAACTATCAATTGTCAAGTCCAAGAAAATATATGGAGAACAAAAACCAAAGTGAAGCAAAGCAGAAGCAGCCACAGTGATCAATCAGAATACATAGGTGTGTCCAAGGAACACACTTGGAGAAATTCCTGAAGACAGAAAAAATTGGGCTTTTTATAAAGGGCTGTAACTAAAGGTAAAACTTAAAAGGGCACTCCTAAGGGTGTGTAGGTGGGTTAGACATACTCCCTTGCTCATCAAGTTATTTTCAAATAAGGTAATAGACAGAAAATCAATTATCAAATGAAAGGAAGTCCTATTTAATTTCTATTAGTATTTTTTACTATCAAAATATTCAAAAGTATACCATCACTTCTGCTTTCCAGTTCAGCATGTTGCAAGTTTAGAAGTCGCCACCTCAACCTAACAAGCAAAAAGCTAAACACAGTTTAAAATAAAAAACTCTAACTTTTATTTTACGTTCAGGAGTACAAGTGCAGGTTTGTTACATAAACTTGTGTCATGGAAATTTGTTGTACAGATTAGTTCATCACCCAGGTATTAAGCCCAGTACTCATTAGTTATTTCTCTTTATCCTCTCCCTCCTCCCACCTTCCACACTCCAAAAGGCCCCACTGTGTGTTGTTCCCCTCTATGTGTTCATATGTTCTCATCATTTAGCTCTCACTTATAAGTGAGAACATGCGGTATTTGGTTTTCTGTTTCTGTTAGTTTGCTAAACTCATAAGAAAGATTAAATCACAGGCCAAACAATTGTCCCCAAGTCAGAGTAACAGACAGGTAGATACAGAAAAACCACAACCTACCACAGCAGAAACCCATAAGCAGAAACTTCCACTGGAGCAAGTGTCAGAGCAGGAACACTTGCAATGCAATTGATGAATTGTTAGAGGGTTAGTATGTACAAGTTTCAAAACTAAAAACTCTAAGGGTACCCAGTGATAGGAGGGCCTGCATACTTTTAAAGTTTTACCTCTCCCCAGGCATTCTCACTGGTCCTCACAGTGAATATCAGAGACAAGTCATCTCGTGCTTCTGGCAGGGGGAGGAGAAAAGTAACCATTTTTAAATACTCCAGAGCATTTTGTTCTTAACAAGGTCTGCCCTTGTTAAGTCTACCTGTTTTGTCAGAGCCTAACTTACCTAGAGGAAAGGAAATCCCCAACTCCCACCCATTCTAGCCATCCTGTCCCACGTAAAAGTGGGAGAAAAAGGGGGAGAAGCTCTTGCTATTTTCACAGTCCAGGGCCATAGGCTCACCAAAACACTAAGACCTAATCATAGAACATGAGCACTTTCTGCCCGGCCCCGCAAAACTTACCACTGCATTATTAAAGCCTATTTACTGCAGTTCCTTTTACCAAATGCATCATGTCCACCTTTCAAAAAAATAACAAAGCACAGTAAGTGAAAGAAAAAATACAGTTTTGAAGATTCTGAACAAGCATCAGAGCAGGAGTCAGATATGGAAGAAATGTTGAAATTATCAGAACAGAAATTGTTCAAGTCTATGTGCAATATGCTAATCACATCTAACATTACAAAGTAGAAAATATGAAAGCACAGATACATATTGTCAGCAGAGAGATGGAAATTCTAAGAACCAAAAGAAATGTTAGAGATGAAAAACACTGTAATAGAAATAATGACTTTTATGGGCTCATTCGTGGACTCTACATTTTTGAAAAAAACAGTCTCTTAGCTCTGAGGACATGACAATAAAAATTTTTGAAAGTAAGAAAAAAACTGAACAACTATAAAAACTCCCCAAATATCCAAAAACTGACAACTCTAAAAGGTGTAACTTACATAGAATGGGAATACCGGAAAAAAAGACAGGAAAAGAAGCAATATGTGAAGCAATAATGATAGAGAATTTCCTGAAATCAATGTCAGATGCAAAACCACAGATCTCAAAAGTTCAGAGAACACTGAACAAGATAAATGTCAAAAAAAAACACTCCACATCTAGACCTAGCATATTTAAGCTTCTGAAAAATCAAAGATGAATAAAAATTCTTGAAATAAGTCAGAAGGGAAAAACACCTTACTTATAGAAGAGCAAAGATAGAAATCACATCCAAATTCTACTCAGAAACCATGTGTCATAGTTTTTTATATGTTCCTATAACAGAATACCAGACTGGGCAATTTATAATGAATACAAATTTATTTGGCTCATGGTTCTTAAGGCTGAAAAATCCAAGATTAAGAGACCCACCCGTCAATTGCCTTCTTGCTGCATCGCAACATGTTAGAAGGCATCACTTGGGTGAGAAAGAGAGGAAAGGACTCCAAATTTATTATTTTACCAGAAATTCACTCCCAGTGTAACTAACACACTCCTCCAATAAGAGCATTAGTCTATTCATGACGGGAGAACCCTCATGACCGAATCCCCTTTTAAAGCTCTCTCCTCTTAACACTGTTGCATTGAAAATTATATTTCCGACACATGAAATTTAAGGGACACATGTAAACACTAGCATTTAACATCCATCCCCCAAACTGTATGTTCTTATCATATGTAAAATACATTAATACCACCTCAATAGCCACAAAAGCCTTAACTTGTTCCAGCATCAGTTCAAAAGTTCTAAGTCCAGAGTCTCCTCTAAATCTGTTATGGCTGAAACTCAAGACATGATTTATGAGACAAATTTCCCTCCATCTATAAGTCTATGAAATTAAACAAGCTATGTACTATCAAAATACAATGGTGGGATAGGCATAGAATTGACATTCACATTCCAAAAGCGAAAAATAGGCAAGAAGAAAGAGGTAACTGCTCCCCCAGTAAGCCCAAAACCCAAGAGGAAAAACAATATTAAATTCTAAGGCAACATAATAATTTCTTTGACTCCATGTTTCACATCTTGGTCACACCGGGGTGGGGGTAGGGCTCTCAAGGCCTCAGAAAGCCCCATCCCTATGATTTTTGTAAGCTCAGTCCACCCAGCAGCTCTCATCATGGGTTAGAGTATTTTTTTTCCTGCAGTTTTCCCAGGCTGGAGTTGCCCACCGGTTGCCCAGGTGGTCCTCTGGCGTCTCAGAGGATGCCCGACTCACATGGCTCCAATGGGCAATGGCTCTGCTCCTAAGAACAAATTCCTGCCTGGATTCCCAGGCAGTCTGCAACTTCGTTTGAAATCTAAGTGGAGACTGCCATGAACTCACAACTCTTGCATTCTACACATTTGCGGAATTAGCACCACATGGACACTGCCAAGGTTTATTACTTATGTTTTCTGGAGTGATAGGAAAAGCCACACCTCGGACTGCATGCAACATAATTGTGGTGGTATCCTTGCCACCTGGCATAAAATTATAAGCTTTTGATTAATCTTAGGAATTGGAAAGAGGGACTACTATGGCTGCATAGTATTCCGTGGTGTATATGTGCCACATTTTCTTAATCCACTCTATCATTGATAGACATTTGGGTTGGTTCCAAGTCTTTGCTATTGTGAATAGTGCCGCAACAAAGCATTATAAAACATGCTACTGTAAAGACACATACACAGGTATGTTTAACAATGTTGTTTCTAACAAGCTATTGATATAAAATATCTTTCCATTTTTTGGTGTTTTCTTCAATTTCTGACATCAAAGATTTATAGTTGTCAGTGCAGAGATCTTTCACTCCTTTGGTTAATTCCTTGGTGTATTACTTTATTTGTAACTGTTGTAGATGGGAATATTTTATTGCTTTATTTTTCAGATTGTTCACTGTTGTTATATAGAAGTGCTGCTAATTTTTGTATGTTGATTTTGTATCTTGCAATGTTACTCAATTTTTAAATAGGTTCTAATAGGTTTTTTGTGAAGTCTTTAGGTTTTTTTGCAAATATATGATTGTATGATCTGCAAATAATGATAATTTGTCTTCTTGCTAACCAATTTAGATGACCTTTATTTCTTTTCTTGGCTGATTGTTCTTTCCAAGACTTTCTTGCTATGTTGAATGACAGTGGTGAAAATGTGCATCCTGTGATGTTCCAGACCTTTCAGTTTTTTCCTATTTTGTATGATAGTAGCTATGAATCTGTCATGTATGGCTTTTATTGTGTTATGTTCTATTTTAACCATTTTTTGAGGTTTTTTTAACCATGAAGAGATGTTGAATTTTATCAAATGCTTTTGCAGCATCAATTGAAATAATCTTAATGTTTTTGTTACTCATTCTGTTGATATGATATCACACATTGATTGATTTCCATATGTTGAATAATTTTTGCATCCTTGGGATAAATTCCACTTGGTTCATGATTAACAGTCTTTTTAATGTGTTTTTTGAACTTGGTTTGCTAGTATTTTGTTGAAGACTTTCGCATGAATGTCCATCAGTGATGTTGTTTTGTAGTTTCCATTGTTTCATGTGTTTTTGTCTCATTTTGTATCAGGATAATAATGTTCCCATAGAAAAAGTTTGGAAATACTCCCTCCCCCTTATTTTTGGGGAATAGTTTGAGTAGCATTTGTATTATTTCTTCAAAAGTTTGAAAAAAATCAGCATGAAAGCTATCAGGACTCAGAGTTTCCTTGACTGGGAGAGTTTTATTATGGCTTTAGTGTCATGACTTGTTATTAGTCTGTTCAAGTTTTAGATACCTTCATTGTTCAATCTTGTTAGGTTATGTGTCTACACATTTATCCATTTCTTCTAGGCTTTCCAACTTATTAGCATATAGTTGCTCATAGTAGCCTCTAATGACCCTTTGAATTTCTCTGGTATTGGTTGTAATGACCCCTTTTCCATCTATGATTTTATTTACTTCAGTCTTCTATCTTTTTTGGAGTTAGTCTGACTAAAGGTTTGTTGATTCTTTTTATAAAAACAACAAATTTTGTATCATTGATCTTTTGCATTGTGTCCTTAATTTCAGATTTATTCATATTAATTATTCATATTAATTATTTTTTCTCCTAATTTTGGGTTTGATTTGCTTCTGCTTTTCTATTTATTTAAAATGTTTAATTACTTCCACTAGTCATGCAAATTAGGTGCAAAACTAGGCATGAAGAACAGTGAAACTACCCCCACCC